>NC_082642.1:135949723-136250094 GCF_028023285.1 Balaenoptera ricei
TTATCTGGATGTTGTGATTTTTGTCATCTGAATGAATTTTCTTTTGCAACAGCAAAGTCCTAGCTTTTTGAAAGCCCGTTTCACTTTTACACAGAGAAACATTTCCCATGACCTAACAAAAAACAAAAAATTTCTTGAGAAACATAATATTAGAGGTTTACTTTTCCAAAGCTACTGTTTTCACTTTGGGCTCAAATGATATTTAACTATGTGAATTATTCATATTTGAGATTCATTTACACTTTCTAATAATGCACGTTCTATAGTTTTACATACTTTTTTCTTATTTTTTGCTAAAAATATCACAAAAGGAAACCTCAAAAACTTCCCTTTTGAGGGAAGAGGGGTTAAAGCAACTGTAAGTTTTCTGCAGATGTAACTAATTATAGTGATTGAAAGTTTCTTCTACATAAATATATATCTGCTAACTTTGAAATATGGATGACTTACTTTTTGTAATTGAAGTATAACTGACTTACAATATTATATTAGTTTCAGGTGTACAACATAGTGATTCAATATTTTTATACATTACATGATCACAGTAAGTCTAATTACCATCTGTCACCAGACAAAGTTATTACAGTATTATTGACTATATTGCCTATGCTGTACATTACATCCCTGTGACTTCTATAACTGGAAGTTTGTACCTCTTAATCCCCTTCACCTATTTTGCTCATCGCCCACCCCCATCCTCTCTGGAAACCACCAGTTTGTTCTCTGTATCTGTTTCTGTTTTTGTTATGTTTGTTCATTTGTTTTTTAGATTCCACGTAAGTCAGACAGAGAAAGGCAATTACCATATGATTTCACTTATTTCACTTACCACAGTACCCTCTAGGTCCAACCATATTGTTGCAAATGGGAAGATTTTACTCTTATTTATGGCTGAGGAATATTCCATTGTATATATGTTTACCACATCTTTTTAATCTATTTATCAATGGTCATGTAGGTTGCTTCCATACCCTGGCCATTGTAAATAACGCTCCAATGAACATAAGGGTGCCTACATCTTTTTGAATCGGTGTTTTTGTTTTCTTTAGAAAAATACCCAGAAGTAGAATTGCTGGATTATATGGTAGTTCTATTTTTAATTTTTTGAAGAACCTCCCTACTATTTTCCATAGTGGCTGCACCAATCTACATTCCCTCCAACAGTGCATGAAAGTTCCCTTTTTTCCACATCATCATCATATTTATTATCTTTTTGATGACAGCCATTTGGACACGTGGGAGGTGATATCTCATTATGGTTTTGATTTGCATTTCCCTAAAGAATTAGTGATGTTGATCACTTTTTCACATGTCTGTTGCTCATATGTATGTTTTCTTTGGAAATTCAGGTCCTTAGCCCATTTTTTCATTGGATTGTTTAGGGTTTTTTTGATAGTTGTATGAGTTCTTTATATATTTTGGATATTAACCTCTTATCAGACATATCATTTGCAAATATCTTCCCCCATTCATTAGATCACCCTTTCATTTTGTTGATGGTTTCCTTTGCTGTGCAAAAGTTCTTTAGTTTTGTGTAGTCCCATTTGTTTGTTTATGCTTTTGTTGCTCTTGCCTGAGGAAACAGACCCCTCCCCCAAAATTAGATCTATAAATAAAAACTCTAAGACTGTCAAAGAGCTTACTCTCTGTTTTTCTTCTAGGAGTTCTATGGTTTCAGGTCTTATGATTAAGTCTTCAATTCATTTTGAGCTTGTTTTTGTATACGGTATAAGAAAGTGGCCTAGTTTTATTCTTTTGCATGTAGCTGTCCAGTTTTCCCAACACTGTTTATTGACGAGACTGTCTTTTCCTCACTGTATATTCTTGCCTCCTTTGTCATATATTAATTGACAATATAAGCACAGGTTTATTTCTGAGCTCTCTATTCAGTTCCATTGAGCTACATGTCCATTTTTGTACTGGTCCATATAGTTCAATTACTATATCTTTGTAATAGTTTGAAATCAGGGAATGTGATACCTCCAGCTTAGTTCTTCTTCCTCAAGAATCCTTTGGCTATTTGGGGTCTTTTGTAGAGACATATGAATTTTAGGATTATTTGTTCTAGTTTTGTGAAAAAATGCTATGGGTATTTTGATCGACATTGCACTGAATCTGTAGATTTCTTTGGTAGTATGGATATCTTAACAATATCCTTCCAATCCATGCGCATGGTTTATCTTTCCATTTATTTGCATCATCTTAATTTTCTTTCATCAGTGTGTTAGTTTCAGGATATAGGTCCTTCACCTCCTTGGTTAAATTTATTCCTAGGTATTCTTTTTGATGCAGTGGTAAATGGAATTTTTTTCTCAATTTCTTTCTGATAGTTTATTATTAGTGTATAGAAATGCAGCAGATTTCTGTATATTGATTTGTACCCTGCAACTTTACTGATTTAATTTATTAGTTCTAATGGTTTTTTTTTGTGGAGTCTTTAGGTTTTCTATATATAATATCATGTCATCTGCAAATAGCGAAAGGTTTATTTCTTCCTTTCCAATGTGGATGCCTTTTATCTGTTTTTCTTGTCTGATTGCTATGGCTAGGACTTCTAATATTATGTTGAATAAAAGTGAGAGTGGGCATTTGTTCCTGATCTTAAAGAAAAAGCTTTCAGCTTTTCACTATTGAGTATAATGTTACCTATGGGCTTGTCATATATGGTCTTCATTATGTTGAGGTATGTTCCCTCCATACCCGCTAAAGAGAGGTTTTATCATAAATGGATGTCGAATTTTGTCAAATGCTTTTTTGTCATCTATTAATGATCATATGATTTTTATTTATTTTGTTAACATGGTTACTACACTGACTAATTTGTGGATGTTGATTCATCCTTGCATCCCTGGAATTAATTCCATTTAATCATGGTATATGATCCTTTTAATGTCTTGTTTAATTTGGTTTACTAATATTTTGAGGATTTTTACATTTATGTTCATCAGAAATTGACCTGTAATTTTCTTTTTTGTAGTATCTTTATCTGATTTTGGTATCAAGGTAATGCTGGCCTCATTGAATGAGTTTGGAATTGTTTCTTCCTCTTCACTTTTTTTGGGAATAGTTTGAGACTAGGTATTAACTTTTAAGTGTTTCACAGAATCCCCCTGTGAAGCCACTGATCCTGGACTTCTGTTTGTTGGGAGTTTTTTGATTACTGATTTCATATCGTTACTGGTAAATGATCTGTTCAGATTTTCTATTTCTCCCTGATTCAGTCTTGGAAGAAGGTGTTTCTAGGGAATTTGTCCATTTCTTCTAGGTTATCCAATTTGTTGGCATATAATTGTTTGTAGTAATCTCTTATGATTGTATTTCTGTGGTGTTTGTTGTACCTTCTTCCTTTTGAGTCTAACCAAAGGCTTATCAATATTATCTTTGCAGAAAAACAGCTCTTAGTTTCATGGATCTTTTCTATTTTTTTTGTCTCTATTTCATCTATTTCTTGTTGGATCTTTATTTCCTTTTTCTACTAACTTTGGGCTTTTCTCTCTAGTTCCTTTAGGTGTCATGTTACATTATTTGAGGGTTTTCTTATGTGTTTGAGGTAAGCCTGTAATGCTATGTAACTCCCTCTTAGAACTGCTTTTGCTGTGTCCTGTAGAGTTTGAAAAGTTTTCATTTTTATTTGTTTCATGGTTTCTTTGACCCATTGTTTAGTAATATGTTGTTTAGTCTCCATGTGTTTGTGTTTTCTCCAGTTTTCTTCCTGTAATTTATTTCTAGTTAAATACCTTTGTGGTCAGACAAGATGCTTGATATGACTTCAGTCTTCTTAAATTTGTTGACTGACTTTGTGGCCTAGCACATGGTCTATCCTGGAGAATGTTCCATGTGCACTTGAAAAGAATGTGTATTCTGCAGTTTGGGGATGAAATGTTTTGTATAAAGTCTAGCTGGTCAGATGTGTCATTGAAGGCCAGTGTGTCCTTATTGATTTTCTGTCTGGATGATATGTACATTGATATGAGTGGGGTATTGAAGTCCTTTCCCATTATTGTTTTACTCTGAAGTTTTCCCTTTATAACTTTAATATTTCCTTTCTATATTAGGCGCTCATATGTTGGGTTCATAAATATTCACAAATGTTACATCATCTTTTTTGGATTGACCCCTTTGTCATTATGTAATATCCTTCTTTATCTTTTGTTACAGTCTTTGTTTCAAAGTCTATTTTGTCTGAGTATTGCTACCCCAACTTTCTTTTTGTTTCCATTTTCATGGAATATTTTTCCATTGCTTCACTTTGTCTGTGTGTGTTTTTATATCTGAAGTGGGTCTCTTCTAGGCAGTGTATAGATGGGCCTTTGAGTTTTTTTTTTTTTAATTCATTCAGCCACTCTTTTTTTTTTTTGATTGGAGTATTTAGTCCATTGACATTAAAATGATTTGTGATAGGTATGTACTTATTGCAATTTTTAAAATTGTTTTGGGGTCGCTTTTTGTCATTCTTCTCCCTTCCCTTTCTTCTTCCATTGGTCTTCCTCCTTTGTGGTTTGATTTTTTTTTTTTTTTTTTTTTGGTGGTTACCACGAGATAGATATATCTATTGATAGATATAGTAGTTTGTTTTAAGCTAATAGTCACTTAAGTTTGAATGCGTTATAAAAGCACTACCTTTTTACTCTCCCCAGCATGTTTTGTTTTTGATGTTGTATTTTACATCTTTTTATTTTGTGTATTCCTTAACTACTTATTATGTTATAGTTGATTTTACTACATTTGTCTTAACTTTTATACTAGCTTTTTAAGTGGCTGGTCCACTGCCTTTACTGTATAGTTGCCTTCACCAGTGAGATTTTTTTCTTTCATATATTTTCTTAATTCTAGTTATAGCCTTTTCTTTTTATTTTTTATTTTTGCTTAAAGAAGACCCTTTAACATTTCTTATAATGCTGATTTAGTGGCGATGAACTCCTTTAGTTTTTTCTTGCCTACGGAAGTCTTTATCTCTCCTTCAATCCTGAATGATAACTTTGCCAAGTAGAGTGTTCTAGGTTGTAAGGTTTTTTTTTGTTTTTTTTTGTTTTTTTTTTAATGTATTCATCACTTTAAATATGTTCTGATACCCTTCTGGCCTGCAAAGTTTCTGCTGAAATATCAGTTGATAGTCTTATGGGGTTTCCCTATGTGATTGTTTTTCTTTTGCTGTCTTTAAAATTCTCTTTAACTTTTGCCATTTTAATTATACCATGTCTTGGTGTGTATCTCTTTGGGTTCACTTTTTTTTTTTTAATAAATTTATTTTCAGCTGCATTGGGTCTTCTTTGCTGTGCATGGACTTTCTCTAGTTACAGTGAGCGGGGTTACTCTTCATTGCAGTGCACAGACTTCTCATTGCAGTGGCTTTTCTTGTAGTGGAGCACAGGCTCTAGGTGTGCAGGCTTCAGTAGTTGTGCCTCGCGGGCTCTAGAGCACAGGCTCAGTAGTTGTGGCACATGGGCTTAGTTGCTCCGAGGCATGTGGGATCTTCCCGGACCAGGGCTCAAACCTGTGTCCCCTGCATTGGCAGGTGGATTCTTAACCACTGCACCACCAGGGAAGCCCTTTGGGTTCACTTTTGTTTGGAAGTTTCTGCTTCCTGACCTGGATCTACTTCTGTCTCCAGGTTAGTTTTCAGCCATTATTTCTTCAAATAAGTTTGTTGCCCCTTTGTCTTTCTTCTTCTGGGACCCCTATAATGGGAATATTGGTACACTTGATGTTGTCCCAGAAGTCCCTTAAACTATCCTCATTTTTTAAAGTTCTGTTTTTTCCTTACTGACTGGGTGATCTCCTCTACTCTGTCTTCTAGATCACTGATCTAGTTCTTCTGCATCATCTAATCTACTGTTGATTTCTCTAGTGTGTTTTTTCATTTTAGTTATTGTATTCTTCCGATCTGATTAGTTCTTCTTTATAGTTTCTCTTTGTTGACGTTTTCATTGTATTCCTCCTTTTTCCTCGTGAGTTCAGTTAGCATCTTTGTAACTATTACTGTATTACTTTGAACTCTTTTAGCAGGTTATTTACTTATCTCCATTTCATTAGGGTTTTTTTGTTCCCCTGAGGTTTTTATCTTGTTCTTTTATTTGGAACATATTCTTATATTTCCTCATTTTGTTTGAGTTTTCGTGTTTGTTTCTATTAATTAAGCAAAACAGCTACCTCTCCTGGTCTTGAAGGTGTGGCCTTCTGTAGGAGTGTCCCCTGTGTTAGACTGTGTGCTGGCTGGCTGGAGCTGAAGCAGATGGAAGGCAGGGGGTCCCAGGGTGTACCACACCAGGGCCATCCTGGTGGAATGGCTGGAGCTGGAGTGGGCCTAGCATGCCAAGGCTGCTGTGGGAAGACAGCTGTTGTTGATGGGGACCAGGGACCTGGGGTGCTTTTGTTGCCAGAAACGATTTAGCTATACTATATAGACATACGCAATGACCATGAAATTCCACTCTGTTTTAACAGACTCCACTGTTTGATTTTGGGAGAAGGATATAACTGATAAACCATATTTTGTTCTTAGCATTACCCCTAATAGTGGTCCTAGAGCAGCTGACCTCACACCCTCCAAACACTTTTGTTCCTCCCATTTCAGTCCTTGACCCTCTCTTTATATACTCTTTTTCTAGATGAGCTCATTCACTTGCATGAGTTTAAATATAACCCATATACTGTTATTTCCCAATTCTTTTCTTTATGCTCACTCTCTTCTGAGCTAGAAATGCATATATTCAACTACCTACCAGACATCTCTGTATGGAAGTCTAAAAAAATTTAACAAAATTAACATATCCAAAATTGAACTTTTGATTCCCACCTCCACCACCAAAAAGTTGTTTCTCCCACCACTTTGATATCCTCTTCAGCATTTTTTTTTTTTTTTAAACAAGCCAGGGTCTTTCATACCTTAATGATCTTCCACATGTCTACAGTGCAGTGCCAGCTATTCTCTGGTTCTTTCTTAAAATTCAAGGTTAGTTTTAATGTCACCTCCTCAAAGAGATCTTTCCTGATTACTCAGTATAATGACATAGCTTTATCTCTGAATGTCTCTATCTCGGTACTCTGTTTCACAGAATTTGTTACAAGTTTTAAATATTTCATCAGTTGCTTTTTTTAAAATAGATCTTTATTGGAGTATAATTGCTTCACAATACTGTGTTAATTTCTGTTGTACAACAAAGTGAATCGGTCATATGCATACACGTGTCCGCATACCCCCTGCCTCTTGGCAGGCCAGTCAGAGTGCCTAGACTGTGTCCCTACCTGTACTATTAAGGTGGAGGGGGAGCACAAAAAAAATGGGGCTCTCTGGTGCCTCCAGCTCTGGAGAGAGTTCCAGAAGTTCCCTGCCCATTTGGCAGATGTATGGGGTTAGTAAATGGATTTCCTTCATGTATAGCCTAGGTGTCCTTTAAGCTGCTGGGTTTTTTTTTTTTTTTTTTGGGTTTTTGGTAGTTTTTGTTTGTTTGCCTATTTTGTGAGCCCCAGAGCAGGTAAGTCTGCACACAAACCACTCAGAAATATCCCTCCCTAATGCAGCTTGCTGTGTCAGGGGTGGGTTTTTGTGGAAACCATGTCTCCATCTCTATGTGGTTCCTCTATCATTTGTTGTGCAGAAACTGTTCCATCATCCCTCAGTTCTTTTTTCAGGAGGAAGTGCTCTATCTGTAGGTTTACAGTCAGCATGTCTTTGGGAGGAGGTGAGTTCAGGGTCTTCCTATACTGCTATCTTGGACCAGAACTTTTGCCTTTTATTTTTGAAACACAGAACATATAGACTGTCAGTATAATACTAAGTAAAATTCAGACTGAGAAATTTAATTGGGAAAAATCAAGTTAGAATGCTTATTATTTATTAAAAGCACATTTTGAGGAATTAAAAGAAGATGTAGGAATAAACACATATTTAATTTCACTTTCACAAAGTTCCAATCAGGCATTGGTTTAGAAAATATGTATTTGGTATGAATTTTCTCCATAATACTCAAGTGTATAAACTAATAAAACTAAAAAAAAAAAACTGTTTTAAATTGAACTGAATCTGACTCCAAGTTCCAAGTCATCAGGGTTGTGCACTGCCTAATATCAAATACTATATGGGGAGAAACTTCTACAGAGTTTGTAAGTCCCCAAATTAAGAGTCTGATTTTCAGTACACTGGGGGCAGGGGTGAATTACCATCCTTCTGTGCAAATGGTGAACAAGGACTTTTCAACAAGATTCCTAAAGCCCAGTGGATAGTGTCCAGATTCCTTAGGCACATCTTGGAAGCAATTTACATCTAGAGAGTTGTGGGTAAATGGGAACCATTTGTTGTCACTTACAGAAAATTTCAAGCCCCCATTATCATTCTAGACTGGAAAATACTCACAAGCTTTCTCCTTGGTTGGGTCACTTTTATTTGGAGAACTGCCAGAAGTAGTGTCTCTTTCTCATTGTGTCTCCAACTTCCAAATAATCCTGGTGGTGGCTTGTATCAGTCAGGCTCATTCAGTTGTAAGACACAAGAACCCAAACTCATTGAAGCACATAAAGGGAGTTTATTGCCTTAAAAAATGGGAACTCCCTAGGAACCACTGCTGCCCTTACACCCTTGTTTTCTCCCTCTGTTTTCATTTCCATGAGCCTATAAATATTTGCTATCCTGTATCTTAAAGATACCTCCTTGACTTGAAGTCTTGTTTTCTCCATTTCCTTAACATACAGCCTCCAATTAGTGGAGTGACCTCAACCCTACACTGAGATTGCTCCTGTCAGGTTTCCTGTGCTTCTAAATCTATCATACTTCTCTTTCTTGGTGTTTAGCAGCATTGGTTAAAATGGGACCATTGTCTCCTTTTGGGGCACATTTTTCTCTTGGATTTTATAATAATATCCTAAATTGACTTTCTCACTGGCCACTGCATTTAAGTTTATTTTAATTGTTCTTTTATTTCATCTTTATAATATTGTAGTACTGCAGGCTTAATTCTTGGACTTCATTTTCCTATGTTATTTCATTCATACTCATGTTCATAAATATACATAAATATATATTTAGATCCTGAATATATGTATACTTAACACTGACTTACACTGCAACTCCAGGCTTGCTAATCATATTTGATTCCCTATTTATATCTCTACATAGTTGTTTAATAGGCACTTCAAACTTAACAAGAACAAAATTTTATTTCCTTTTGCATTATCACAAATGACTAAGTTGTCAATATGATTCAAAGAAAATATAAATCTTAATCATCAATAAAGGTTGGTTTTGAGTAAGAATGTATAGAAGAATGAAGCAGTACTAGATGCTGCACTGATATCTGGGGTGCCTCACAACGTCATAGGCATCTTCCTAAATATTCTTTTCCAAGTTGGATATATTTTGATATTTAGGTTTTGCAGAGACTGAGCACTGCTCCATAATTTACAAGCCATTTAGGGGAGCCACTGAGTTATGGAGACTCAGTATCTATACTTTCCGGTATGACTAACTTCCATTCCTCATTGTAGCTGTGCTCCGTAAATCCAGAAATTTCAGGTTTATAGATTTTTTTAAAATAACAACTGAGACCTTTGATTCTTAACTAGGGTTCCACAGAACCTTGGGATTACACAAGAAAGTGAGATTTAAAAAATCATTTGAGTTGAACACGTCATGTGATATCAACACTCATGGTGATGGACATGAGCAAGTTTATTAGTGGTCTTTCTATACCGTATGACAGTGCACAGTAGCACATTCTCATTTAATCTAGTCTAGTCTCATTCTTTTGACACAAGGTTGGGGAGGTCATTCATGATTGGTGAGCACTGAATTGCATGGAGGTGATGAGCTGATATCAGCCTATCACTCACAAATTACTTCACAGAGTCTACCCTTATGTACTGCAGACAGACTAAAAGAAGTTAACAAACTTTTGGCTGTAATAGAAAATTGGAGGGACATTCTAAAGAAGGAATTTTTTGCTTCATGACTTATTACCTGGCCCCCCCCACTTTCTGTTAGAAATATTGTGTTTAAAAAAAAAATCAACTGAGTAAATATAAAGATCTAATTGTCTTTTTTCAATGATTCATGAATTGGGCAGTATCCCATCTAGTAAATAGGTTTCTGAGGAGCTGTACAAAATGGAAGGCTTTTATTGAAACAAGGCAGGACAAGATGATTATTAGCAAAAGACAGGATTGTCGCAGGCAAGGTTACCTCGCTAGTGCTGACCCCCACTCTGGGGAGAGGTTGAAACTGCAATTAAGTCTTGTTTTGCTGTGCTAGGGGCAAGTGATTCCTCTTGGGTCTAGTTTCTTTTTTCTTCTTTTTAAAAAAATCCCTTCTTTTGATCAAAATTTCAGCCTGAGAGATATGATAAATTTAACGCATTAGCACCATTCTTAGCTATTACTCAGTACTTTCCTCAGCTTTCTTGATCTTTGTTGTTGCATTCACGGAGCATGACGTTTTTCCTTAAGCCCTGTGACATTCACAGGTGAAAGTTTCAGGTTCATAATCCTTAAGTCTGTCATTCTCTTTGCTTCTTTTCTGATATCCCAGTCTTAGGGAGATCATTTGTTTGGTGGTTAGCAGCTGAGGACATGCGTTTTTATAGCTTTTTAGCGAATACAATGCACCAGGGAGATTATAAGGAGAATAATTCCCAATGTTTAGAGTGCACTTTGGAGTCATGGTTACCAAGACCCATCAAAGCCCACACTGAAGGAGTCACCATTTTAAGCCAAGTGGCTTGCTCAGTGATTTTACATAACTGAATTTCAATTTTCCTATAAGTGTTGATTCAGGTACACAGTGGGGGGTTGGCCACAGTGCAGACACCTACTTGCCCAACTGAAAAATAATCAAGGGCTATCCTATTATCAAGTACAACCTTGGCCAGAGAGTCTAAGGATCTTTGCTGGGCAGCTAATGTCTTAGCAATGGAATCTGCAAATATCTAAGGGTTATGGAAAGGTTTCTGATCATATTCTCATTTGTATTGACATTTACTTCTAACTAGGAAATGGATCATTTCACAGGGATTGCTGCATTTACCCATTCAGGTCAAGGATCAGTTATGTTTTTAGTGCATGTGCAAAGAGAATCTCCTATCCTGAAACAGTCATTCTAAATGCCTTGCAAAGATGGGTACTGCTGGTGAGATTGCTTGGGGGGTGGGGAGTCTGTTCCAGATGGTTAGATCGGAATCTTTGATAAATCCAGCAGTCTAAAAGTTTACCCCCATAGCAATGTCCTAGAAGATACAGATGAGGGTGTTATCTTTCCAGGCCAATGCCAGAGTAAAGGAAAGTAAAAGGAGGAGAAAGGGTTTCATGTTTAAGGTATGACATCTGAATTCATTGTCTAGGGTGGAAGCAGTCTACCTTGATGTCAGCTACTTCCCCTTTAATTTGATTCAGAAATCTCCAGCATTTGTATAGGACCAGGTGTCAGCTGGGCTCTTCTTCAGTTGTGAGATGTATATCCAAGGTTCCAGTCCCTCAAATTTGATTGCCATTTGGGTAGTGAGAAGAATGTGGTATGGTCTCTACCAAGGAGATTTAAGGGCAGTCTTAGTGATTCCAAATCAGAAGGGTGAGAGAAAATTGAAAGTGTTAGTGAGTTGTAGCCAGGTATTTGAGTGAACTGGAAGAATTCAGGATCCTTTTTTCCCATTAATTCTCTTGACCTTCCCAGATTGAGGGTGATAGGAACAGTGATAATTCCAGGAAGTTTGCAAGGTTTTCATTAAGGCTCATAGGATGTGCTCAGTGAAGTGGGTGGCTAGATCACTGGTTATTGTGAATGGTATACCTCAAATGGGAAACACATTTTCTAACAGTTTCTTTGCCACTGTGAGGGAATCAGCCTTGCGATAGGGGAAGACTTCAACCCATCCAGAAGACATATATACAGTAACAAGAGCATATTGGTAACTCATACTAAGTGGCAGTTGAATGAAATGTTTAAAGGGTCCAGAGGGGGGAGGTCTGAGGCCTCTGGGGACAAAAATACATTTTCTTAGATGCACTATGGTGTGTAAAGGTATGTGAAGACTGAAAATGAGGTTTCTCAGGGAGCTGGGAAAGACCAAGTGGCTGTGTTGGGGTTCCTATAATTTATATATAATTTAGAATATATATAATTTAGTCATCGTTTATCCATCTTAACTTCTGATTCAGGAACAGACTGTTGCCATGTTACATGGACATCAGGATGGCAAAAATATGGCAATGAGGGGTTATTTTTAGCAGAAGCAGAATGGAACTAACCCAAATGTGCCACAGTCTTTGTAGATTCTGTTGCTGCTGCCTTTGCATGAAAGTCATTTAGGGCTGATATTCAGGTTCAGTCGTTTTGATGTGAACCTTAGTTTTGATGACAGCAGTTTCAGGTGACATAGTTTTGAGGAAAACTTAGCTTTTTAAATGTCAAGCATACCAGTTTAAGTCATCAAAAACCTAATAAACATGGACAATTATTTTGGCAAAACACAGAATTCTTGTTTTCTAAGCATACTACTTTAAAAAGCAAAGAAAATCTTTCATAATCTCGTACCAAGAGCAGACCAATAGTCCAATAAAGCATCGTTCTTTTAGCAGATGAAAGAAAATTGTTTGTTTTATGTAAGTACACTATTGATATTAAAGCTCATTCTTAAAACTCGCACAATAACAATTCAATTTTAGCCAACTTGATTATACAAGATTTCTTTTTTTCTTCCCAGCTTTCTTGGTCCATAGTTTATCCCTTATTTTCTTCTTTCCTATTCTGAAATAATCAAAAGTTTTAGTTCAGATAAAATTACTCTCATGACCTTTAATAAGAACTCATCTCCATACCTCATACCTTTTCTTAGCCAAAAAACACATCCTACCTTTCTTGTATACAGAGTTGTTTACCTTATTTCTAGCGGCTTTAATACATATATTAACTAGAATTTCTAAACCTTACAAACATTAATGTCTAGTGAAAACTAAGAAATAACTACTGTGAACTATACGTCATACAAGCTTTTTTTTTTTTTTTAGACTGGCAAATTTATTTCTAGGAACATGCTTTTTCACAGTACAATTATTCAATATTACATAAAACATGTCTACTAATAGACAATTTATTTTTATTTTCTTTGCAATAAATAGCCAAAAGTAGTTAAATCTATGATCAATAATTAATATTTCACCATAGTTTATTTGGAAATGATCTAGATATTTAATAAATTTCTATCATATAATTTAACTTAGTAACTAGAATGAACTAGTTACTTTGGTAACTTAATTTTGTTACAAAAAGACTTTGGAAGCAGTTTTTGAGTATACATACCGTTAAGTATAATTGTTGCCAAAAAGTTTATCTCTAAACTCTTATCTCACTTACATCTAAATCATTGGCTCCCAACAATTATATTTAGATTATCCCCAAACTTCATGAGACAGTAGACAAAATTAGCCATTATTCTAAGCTGTTATTTGATGACAAATTTCACAACAGAGATAATCATAAATTTGACTCGTAAACCAAGGCAGAATAAAAGTTTATCTGCATTATATTTAATGTCGATAACTTTAAACACATGACTATTTTAACTAAACCAATAAACAAATTACTGAAGGTTATCCCAGATCACGTGAACTTGAAAAGCATTTGGGTTAATTTCTGTTGTATTTCTGAGAACTTTAGAATGATCAATCCTTACAAAAGCTTGCCTTCAAAACAACTAAACATAGAGCTTTTTTTTTTACAAATTAATTTTGGCAATACCATCTGGAAATAGAAAAACGTTCATCTACAACATACGTGTATTTATACGGACACATACAAACATATAGACACAGAGACATTATAAGTACTAATATTTGTGGAGATTTATAAGATTTCTCACTAGCCTAATTTCTAAATACCTCTTTTTCTTCTGTTGAGAACCTTCTCCCCAAAGTTTGCATTTCAAAGAATTGCTATTAGGTTCTAGAGAAGATGGGGTTGGGAAATCTACATCACAAAGGCACAGGTTAAGTTCAGGACAATTCTGTTTTCTGTCTTGATCTTTTCAAGCACTATGAGGGAAATAGGTGAAGTTTGATGTACTGGCAAAAAAAGGGAGAAGTGCAGGTGGACTTGGAACTTCTACAATCGATCTGCAGATTTGCAAGACAGTTTCCAATTCCTCAAGTAATCTGGTTTAGCTTTTGTTTTAGATACATTTTATCTTTTTAACTTTTTGTTAGCCTTCTAAAATCTTTCAGTGATGCATTTTGGAGGCTTCTGTGTACTAATTAAAATAGGTATTCCGGTTCTATTTGTTTGTATTCTGTTTGTTTGATTTGGGAGCTCTTGCTTTTAAGTGCACTTCTTAATTCTTATCTATTTGGAATGGTCCCCATGATGGCCATTGTAATTTCCCCTGAGGGCTCGCAGCAGTTTGGTAGGTCCCTAGCTGCAAATGGAGTTCAACCCATCTAGCCACATCTAGCCGCAAATGGGGTGCCACTTACATTTCGGTTCGTCCATATTTTAGAGCCTCCAACCTGACAGCTACCAAGCTAGGCTCTCAGGACACAAAGCAAGCTTACTAAGATAATGCCATTTTTGTAAGCACCTACAGCTTCTGGGATCAGAGTTCTCAGGCATAAAATAAACAGATGTGTAGGAAGGTGGCATCTTTATACACTTTGGATATAAAGGGTTCCGTTTAAACAAAATCTTATTCACCTAAGGCCTCTCACTGGACGCAGTTCAGCCTAAATCAGACCCGGTCTGGTTTTTAAATTGGACCTAATCCAATCCCAGATCCAGTCCCATTCTTAAGTCAGACCCAATCCCACTCCAGCTTGTAGCCATCAACAATTCCCAGCATGGAATCTGGGGAAGGTTCCAAACAAATGGGAAACTACAGGGGAAACTGCAGACTAAACTACTAGCAGTTCCCAGTGTGAAACCTGGGGACAGAACCAAGAGCTGGGGTTTCCCACTCAAAAACCTGGAAATTGCATTTTGACAGGCTAGTTTGCTGTCCTGGGGTTAAGGAGTTCCTCCTTGGTCCTGTAGTTTCTTTCTTTCTTTCTTCTTCTTCTTTCTTTTTTTTTTTAAATTGCAAAACCTGGATTATGCAAGTTAGAAAATTATTTGTTATAAAGTTTTATTTTGTATTTGGTTTTCTCATTTACTTATTATGCCTGTTTTATATTATTGGCTTTTTATTTTACACATACGTCTGGTGACCCAATGTGGTGGTTTTAAAGATGAGATATGAAATGAGAGAAGAAGATTCTAGTTTTAGGTGTACATACAATCTTATGAATCACATTCACTGCACTAGTGCAACAAGGGGTACAACACAAGTCCTTTATGACGAAAACTACTTATCAATAGGGTGTTTATTGTCTGGTCATCCAAACTGTCTATTCCATTGCGCTTTGTATAAAGTGCAAATCTATCAATGGCTTCTGCAAAACTGAGGAGACACTTTATTACAAATCCCAGTCATTCAACAAGTAAAGGTGCTGATTATTTTAAATGGTTATTGGAATCTCAAAACAGAGTAAAGCTTTTGTTTAAAAAAAAGTCTCAGTGAAAAGGCTCAGGAAGCATGGTGTTTAGTAGCAGAAATGGAACTTATTTCTCAGAAAAGGAAAAGTCATGCTGTTGGTGATAATCTGCTTAACGGTAGTTGTAAAATTATAAGTGAAATGCTAGGGAAAGATGCGGTATAAGAAATTGAGAAGATTCCACTCTTAGCTAGTATGTTATGTCAAGTCACAAAAGGCTAAGGAGATTTCATGTAATAAACTGATAAAAGATGGGTTTTATAGTCAGTTTGGGTCAGCAGGTTTTACCAATAATTATCATGTTGTAGCATTTGTAAGATTTATAATGATAGTGAAATTCAAGAATTTTCTGCTGAAGAAACTTGCCTGATATTAGCAAACTAAGATTTACTTAATTTTGTCTTATCTGGAAACAAAAGGCCTGTTTTGAAGAATCCATAGTTGCATCAGTACTGATGGTGGCCCATCAGTACTGGCTCCTTGGAAGATTTGCCTCTATAGTAAAGAAAATTCAACACAATCATAACACCCTGTTTTCTTCAGAGAGTGCTCATTTGTAAACTCTTAGAGATAAACGAGTTCTAGATGATAGTACAAAATTGTTAACTTTATTAAGTGGTTAGCTTTATTAATTTTATTATCACTCAAGAGTGAGTTAAAAACTGGAGACCTGCACTAGTACACATAAATGTCCTGGTGCTACAGGAATTCATTGTCTTAGTAGAGGCAGATCTCTGACGGTAAATTGTAGGAACACTTTCAAAAAAAGGCCAGATTTTGCAGAGTTCTTTGACGATGAAAGATGGCTCTAGAAACCAACCGACTTAGCAAACACTTTTCATCATATGAACCAGTTGCCAAATCTCTTCAAGGCCCTGGGGAAATGTTTTGACCTCAAGTGGCAAGGTTCTTCCACTTTAAAGAAAACTGACAATAGCCATAGGAACAAGTGTGAGACATTATCTTATTGTGGTTTTGATTCATATTTCTCTGCCTAGTGAGGTTTAGCATCTTTCCATATACCTATTGGCCATTTGTATGTTTTCCTTAGTGAAATGTCTATTTAAGTCTAGCTCATTTTTAAGTCAGGTTTTATTAGCTTTTTAAGTTGTAAGAGTTCCTAAGTGAAGTAAACCAATCACAAAAGAAATGCTGCATGATTCTACTTATATGATGTATCTAAAATAGTTAAACTCATAGAATCAGGGTAGAATTATGGTTGCCAGGAGCTGGGGGAAGGAGGAAATAGGGAGATATTAATTAACAGGCATAAAGTCTCAATTATGCAAGATGAGTAAGTTCTAGACATCTGCTGAACAACATAGAATCTATAGTCAACAATACTGTATTGTTAAAACAAAAATTAAGAGGTTAAAAAAATAAATTGAAACTGTGAAAATCATGATGCAAATAAATCTTGATGTTTTCAATGCTGCTTGGATTTGAGCGAGGGGAAGGCAAGATTTGAGAAAAGGCAAATGTCAAGTGTCATTGAAACTACCTGGGAGAACTGCTTAACATTGAACATTACTTTCAACACAGGTTTATCTGTGGGCTTTCTATCTTGTTCCATTGATCTATGTTTCTGTTTTTGTGCCAGTACCATATTGTCTTGATTACTGTAGCTTTATAGTATAGTCTGAAGTCAGGGAGTCTGATTCCTCCGGCTCTGTTTTTTTCCCTCAAGACTGCTTTGGCTATTCGGGGTCTTTTGTGTCTCTATACAAATTTTAAGATGATTTATTCTAGTTCCGTAAAAAATGCCATTGGTAATTTGATAGGGATTGCATTGAATCTGTAGATTGCTTTGGGTAGTATAGTCATTTTCACAATATTGATTCTTCCAATCCAAGAACATGGTATATCTCTCCATCTGTTGGTATCATCTTTAATTTCTTTCATCAGTGTCTTATAGTTTTCTGCATACAGGTCTTTTGTCTCCCTAGGTAGGTTTATTCCTAGGTATTTTATTCTTTTTGTTGCTGTGGTAAATGGGAATGTTTCCATAATTTCTCTTTCAGATTTTTCATCATTAGTGTATAGGAATGCAAGAGATTTCTGTGCATTAATTTTGTATCCTGCAACTTTACCAAATTCATTGATTAGCTCTAGTAGTTTTCTGGTGGCATTTTTAGGATTCTCTATGTATAGTATCATGTCATTTGCAAACAGTGACAGTTTTACTTCTTTTCCAATTTGTATTCCTTTTATTTTTTTTTCTTCTCTGATTGCCGTGGCTAGGACTTCCAAAACTATGTTGAATAATAGTGGTGAGAGTGGACATCCTTGTCTCATTCCTGATCTTACAGGACGTGCTTTCAGTTTTTCACCATTGAGAATGATGTTTGCTGTGGGTTTGTCGTATATGGCGTTTATTATGTTGAGGTAGGTTCTCTCTATGCCCACTTTCTGGAGAGTTTTTATCATAAATGGGTGTTGAATTTTGTCAAAATCTTTTTCTGCATCTATTGAGATGATCGTATGGTTTTTATTCTTCAATTTGTTAATAAGGTGTATCACATTGATTGATTTGCATATATTGAAGAATCCTTGCATCCATGGGATAAATCCTACTTGATCGTGGTGTATGATCCTTTTAATGTGTTGTTGGATTCTGTTTGCTAGTATTTTGTTGAGGATTTTTGCATCTATATTCATCAGTGATATTGGTCTGTAATTTTCTTTTTTTGTAGTATCTTTGTCTGGTTTTGGTATCAGGGTGATGGAGGCCTCATAGAATGAGTTTGGGAGTGTTCCTTCCTCTGCAATTTTTTGGAAGAGTTTGAGAAGAATGGGTGTTAGCTCTTCTCTAAATATTTGATAGAATTCACCTGTGAAGCCATCTGGTCCTGGACTTTTGTTTGTTGGAAGATTTTTAATCACAGTTTCAATTTCATTACTTGTGATTGGTCTGTTCATATTTTCTATTTCTTCCTGGTTCAGTCTTGGAAGGTTATACCTTTCTAAGAATTTGTCCATTTCTTCTAGGTTGTCCATTTTATTGTCATAGAGTTGCTTGTAGTAGTCTCTTAGGATGCGTTGTATTTCTGCCATGTCTGTTGTAACTTTTCCTTTTTCATTTCTAATTTTATTGATTTGAGTTCTCTCCCTCTTTTTCTTGATGAGTCTGGTTTATCAATTTTGTTTATCTTCTCAAAGAACCAGCTTTTAGTTTTATTGATCTTTGCTATTGTTTTCTTTGTTTCTATTTCTTTTATTTCTGCTCTGATCTTTATGATTTCTTTCCTTCTGCTAACTTTGGGTTTTGTTTGTTCTTCTTTCTCTAGTTCCTTTAGGTGTAAGTTTAGATTGTTTATTTGCAATTTTTCTTGTTTCTTGAGGTAGGCTTATATAGTTATAAACTTCTCTCTTAGAACTGCTTTAGCTTCATCCCATAGGTTTTGGATCATTGTGTTTTCATTGTCATTTGTCTCTAGGTATTTTTTGATTTCCTCTTTGATTTCTTCAGTGATCTCTTAGTTATTTAGTTACGTATTGTTTAGCCTCCATGTGTTTGAATTTTTTACATTTTTTCCCCAGTAATTCATTTCTAATCTCATAGCATTGTGGTCAGAAAAGATGCTTGATATGAGTTCAATTTTCTTAAATTTACTGAGGCTTGATTTGTGACCCAAGATGTGATCTATCCTGGAGAATGTTCCGTGCGCACTTGAGAAGAAAGTGTAATCTGCTGTTTCTGGATGGAATGCCCTATAAATATCAATTAAATCTATCTGGTCTATTGTGTCATTTAAAGCTTCTGTTTCCTTATTTATTTTCATTTTGGATGATCTGTCCATTGGTGTAAGTGAGGTGTTAAAGTCCCCCACTATTATTGTGTTACTGTCGATTTCCTCTTTTATAGCTGTTAGCAGTTGCCTTATGTATTGAGGTGCTCCTATGTTGAGTGCATATATATTTATAATTGTTATATCTTCTTCTTGGATTGATCCCTTGATCATTATGAGGTGTCTTTCCTTGTCTCTTGTAACATTCTTTATTTTAAAGTCTATTTTATCTGATATGAGTATAACTACTCCAGCTTTCTTTTGATTTCCATTTGCATGGAATATCTTTTTCCATCCCCTCACTTTCAGTCTGTATGTGTCCCTAGGTCTGAAGTGGGTCTCTTGTAGACAGCATATATATGGGTGTTGTTTTTGTATCCATTCAGCAAGCCTGTGTCTTTTGGTTGGAGCATTGAATCCATTCACGTTTAAGGTAATTATTGATATGTATGTTCCTATGACCATTTTCCTAATTGTTTTGGGTTTTATCCCTCTGCCTTTTCATCTTGTCTATCTTTCTGTGAATGTGGTTTTTGTTCCACAGGCTGCAGGATTGTAGTTCTTCTTGCTTCTGCTGTTTGCCCTCCCTGAGATTTTCTAATCAGCTCAAATTATATTCCCTTATAAGGTTTATTACAAACTATATCTCAAACAACTCATGCTATTACGAGTTGTTTCATGTTAAAATATTAAAATTTTCAACATGAAACTTTTATTAAAATGAAAGAGATAACATTTCTTTTTTAAAATTATTTTAGAACTTCTGATATTTTATCAACTCAATAGGTTTATCTTTTTAAAATTTTATTTATTTTTGGCTGTGTTGCATCTTCATTGCTGTGTGTGGGCTTTCTTTAGTTGCAGTGAGTGGGGGCTGCCCTTCATTGTGGTGCACGGGCTTCTCATTGCAGTGGCTTCTCTTGTTGTGGAACATGGACTCTAGGCATGCGGGCTTCAGTAGTTGTGGCTTGTAGGCTCAGTAGTTGTGGCACACAGACTCTTGAGTGCAGGCTCAATAGTTGTGGCACACAGGCTTAGTTGCTGTGCAGCACGTGGGATCTTCCCAGACCAAGGCTCGAACCCATATTTCCTGCATTGGCAGGCAGATTCTTAACCACTGCACTACCAGGGAAGCCCTGAAAAAGATAACATTTCTAAATACTCAGAAAAATTTCCTCATTTATTGAGGTGGGAGATTTTCAAATATTATGTCTTCAACTGGAAATGTTTATTTCCATTTCCTACAGTATTGCTGTGTTAACTGTAAGTGGTGACTGGCATGTGTAACTGACAAATATTATTTTGATGGTGGGGAGAAGCTTTCACAAAATCATTATGAATCCATTTGGGAAAGCAGAATTGTTTAGAGAAGTATAAATATCTTCACTCAGTTTTTGCCCATTTACTGAAAACTGTGAAACTAAAATTGAACAATCAGTGTTCTTCTAAACATCTGTCTATTAAATGTTGTGTCATATAAAAACATGGTTTTATGGCTCTTATCACAAATACTTTCTTCCTATGCAAGGATCCCTTAAAGGAAATTCATAAAATTCCCTAGCATCTTAAAGATATTCTTTTAACGTGTCAAATATATACTATTAACTATTTCTTAATATCAAAATAGATATTAAATTTTAATCAAAGTATCTGGAGTTTTTGTACTTTATTATTCTGAGGAAAAGTAAAGGCTGATATTGAACAATGATACTTTATATCAGCTGATTTATGAAGCTAGTCAGCAAAGCAAACGAATCTCCCAGTAATGTCCACCATATTAACAGAAAGCCAAATATTGATTTCTACACAACAATAAAACTAATCATTTTAGCACTTTCATAATTTCTTCCAAAGATTTGTTTTTCCTTTATGTTCACAACCTAGTTTGCTTTTACCACTTCAGTTATCACCAACATTCGTGTGGCTAAAACCTATGCCTGGAATCAAAAGCTCAATTCTATATTGCCAAATCTCTACCAAAACTTTCCCTTGGGAATTCCAGTACTGCTTTAATCTCAATATATAACTGAAATAATTTTCAGTCCCCAAGTCAGCTTCCATTGTCAATGTCCCTGTTCCTGGCAGTGATATTACTTTCCTCTTAGTCTTCAATATTTTTAGGAAATATAGGTTGAGGACTCACTGTATATTAAGACCTGCACCAAACACTGGGAATATAACAAGGATAAGGTCCTGAAATGATGTTTGTAACTAGTGAAAAGTTCACACCCTCACTGTTAAATGCATTAATCCATTACAGTTCAAAGTAGTAAAAGACAAAGAGGGCTAAGTGCCAGGTATTGTAGAACACATAGAAAGAACACCTAGCCTGGTGTTGAGATGTCAGAGAAAACTTCCTGAAGAAAGCCTATCTAATTAGAACAATAGAATATTAGTAGAAGTAATTAGGTAAAGGTAGAAGTAGAGGTGTCGGAGTAGAATTTCAACTTGTATAATCTTGTGCAAAGGTTTAGATGCAAAAGAACACTTCATATGTAGGAAACATTCAGTATGGTTAAATGAATATGAAAGGGCATACGATAGAAGATGTGTCTGAAAAGGTTTATAAGGAACTGAGGTTTTACTTATTGACTGCTTTTGAGAAGAGGACTAGCATGATTATATTTTAGAAGTGTCCACAATGCAGTGTGAATAGCCTATTTAAGATTGTCAAGAAATGAGGCAATTAGTCCAGTGGATGGTGATCTAGAAGATCATGACAACCTCAGCAAGTTTAGGAACAGGGAGGAGAGAATTGAATGGATTTAACTGGTATTATGGAAATTCTGTCAATGAGATTTGATGATTACATGTGAGTTTCAGTGAGACTTGAGTAAAATTCACTCTTGTTTGGATATGATGGTGGGTGGTGGAACATTTACTGAGCTACAGAATACAGGAGGACTTTCTTAAAAAACATTGAATTGTTGGACATATTGAGCATTTAATGGAGATGTTCATCAGAAGCTGGATATGTGGGGTGATATTCAAAAGTGGTAACAGCTAGAGATTACAGATTTGTAGTTATCAGAATATAGAGGTAATTGAGGGACCTCCCAGTGGAGGAAGTAACCAGGAAATATGAATAAAGTGAGAAGAAAAGTAGCCTAATGAATACATTGAGTTTAAGGCTCTTTCTGCTCATTCCCTAAGGGAGATTAATTAAATGTATCTAGAAAGGTAGGAGGAAAACCACAAGGTGTAGTAGCATCATGGAGACAGGGAAGTGGAGTACTTCAAAAATTTTTGAGGTAGTTCATTTTTCCTCATTAAAATTTTTTTGTGTATAGTATATCATATAGCCCACTTTTTCCAATATTTCTAATTTTTAACAGTTTAGCATATGTATTTCTCTGTATTTTGAATATTTAATTTTATAAACTTGTTTATGTTCCATTTCTGAATTTTACAGGAAATTATCTTTAGTATATTTTGGGGGTGTCTCATTTTTGTAATGATCAGATGGAAGTAATAACTAATTTTTTAATAGGGATCTGAGAAAAAATATTAAAAGCAGCAAGGGAAAAACAAAAAATAACATATAAAGGAATCCCCATAAGGTTATCAGGGGATTTTTCAGCAGAAACTGTGTGGGCCTGAAGGGAGTGGCAGAATATACTTAAAGTGATGAACGAGAAAGACCTACAACCAAGATTACTCTACTCAGCAAGGATGTCATTCAGATTTGACGGAGAAATCAAAAGCTTTTCAGACAAGCAAAAGCTAAGAATATTCAGCACCACCAAACCAGCTTTACAACAAATGCTAAAGGAACTTCTCTAGGCGGGAAACACAAGAGAAGAAAAAGACCCACAAAAACAAACCCAAAACAATTAAGAAAATGGTAATAGGAACATACATATCGATAATAACCTTGAATATAAGTGGATTCAATGCCCCAACCAAAAGACACAGACTGGCTGAATGGATACAAAAACAACACCCATATATATGCTGTCTACAAGAGACCCACTTCAGACCTAAGGACACATACAGACTGAAAGTGAAGGGATGGAAAAAGATATTCCATGCAAATGGAAATCAAAAGAAAGCTGCAGTAACAATACTCGTATCCAATAAAATATACTTAAGATAAAGACTATGACAAGAGACAAAGAAAGTCACTACATAATGATCAAAGGATCAATCCAAGAAGAAGATATAACAATTATAAATGTTTATGCACCCAACATAGGAGCATCTCAATACATAAAGCAAATGCTAACAACCATGAAAGGAGAAATTGACAGTAACACAATAATAGTAGAGGACTTTAACACACCACTTATACCAATGGACAGGTCATCCAAGCAGAAAATATGGAAACACAAGCTTTAAATGACACAATAGACCAGATAGATTTAATTGATATTTATTGAACATTCCACCCAAAAGTGGCAGAATACACTTTCTTCTCATGTGTACATGGAACATTCTCCAGGATAGATCACATCTTGGGTCACAAATCAAGCCTCAGAAAATTTAAGAGAATTGAAATTGTATCAAGCATCTTTTCTGACCACAATGCTATGAGATTGGAAATCAGTTACAGGAAATAAACTGTAAAAAACACAAATACATGGAGGCTAAACAGTGACCTACTAAATAACCAAGAGATCTCTGAAAAAAACAAAGAAGAAAAAAAATACATAGAAACAAATGACAACAAAAACGTGAAGACCCAAAACCTATGGGACACAGCAAAAGCAGTTCTAAGAGGCAAGTTTATAGCAATTCAATCTCACCTCAAGAAACAAATCTCAAACAATCTAACCCTACACTTAAAACAACTAGAGAAAGAAGAACAAAGAAAACCCAAAGTCAGTAGAAGAAAAGAAATCATAAAATCAGAGCAGAAATAAATGAAATAGAAATGAAGAAAACAATAGCAAAGATCAATAAAACTAAAAGCTGGTTCTTTGAGAAGATAAACAAAATTGATAAACCCTTAGCCAGACTTATCAAGAAAAAAAGGGAGAGGATGCAAATCAATAAAATTAGAAATGAAAAATGAGAAATCACAACTGACACCACAGAAATACAAAGGATTATAAGAGACTATTACAAAAAACTATATGCCAATAAAATGGACAGCCACGAAGAAATGGACAAATTCTTGGAAAGGTACAGTTTTCCAATACTGAACCAGGAAGAATTAGAAAACATAAACAGACCTATCACAAGTAATGAAATTGAAACCATAATTAAAAATTTTCCAAGAAACAAAAGTCCAGGACCAGAAGGCTTCACAGGCAAATTCTATCAAACATTTAGAGAAGAGCTAACACTGATCCTTCTCAAACTCTTCCAAAAAGTTGCAGAGGGAGAAACACTCCCAAATTCATTCTATGAAGCCACCATCATCCTGATACCAAAACCAGAGAAAGATATCACAAAAATGAAAATTATAGACCAATATCACTGATGAACATAGATGCAAAAATCCTAAAAAAATACTAGCAAACAGAATCCAACAACACACTAAAAGGATCATGCACCATTATCAAGTGGGATTTACACAAGGGATGCAAGGATTCTTCTATATATGCAAATCAATCAATGGGATACACCACATATACAAATTAAGGAATAAAAAGCATATGATCATCTCAATAGATGCAGAAAAAGCTTTTGACAAAATTCAACACCCATTTATGATAAAAACTCTACAGAAAATGGGCATAGAGGCAACCTACATCAACATAATATAGGCCATATAGGATAAACCCACAGCAAGCATCATACTCAATGGTGAAAAACTGAAAGCATTTCCACCAAGATCAGGAACAAGACAAGGAAGTCCACTCTCGCCACTCTTATTCAACATAGCTTTGGAAGTCCTAGCCACGGCAATCAGAGAAGAAAATGAAATAAAACTAGTATAAATTGGAAAAAAAGCTGTCACTGTTTGCAGATGACATGATACTATACATAGAAAATCCTAAAGATGCCATCAGAAAACTACTAGAACTAATCAATGAACTTGGTAATGTTGCAGGATACAAAATTAATGCACAGAAATCTCTGGCATTCCTATACACCAACAATGAAAAATCAGAAAGAGAATTTAAGGAAACACTCCTATTCACCATTGCAACAAAAAGAATAAAATACCTAGGAATAAAGCTACCTAAGGAGACAAAAGACTTGTATGCAGAAAACTATAAGACACTGATGAAAGAAATTAAAGATGATACAAACAGATGGAGAGATATAACATGTTCTTGGATTGGAAGAATGAATATTGTGAAAATGACTATACTACCCAAAGCAATCTACAGATTCAATGCAATCCCTATCAAATTGCCAATGGCATTTTTCACAGAACTAGAACAAAAAATTTCACAATTTGTATGGAAACACAAAAGACCCCGAATAGCCAAAGCAATCTTGAGAAAGAAAAACGGAGATGGAAGAATCAGGCTCCCCAACTTCAAACTATACCACAAAGCTACAGTAATCAAGACAGTATGGTACTGGCACAAAGACAGAAATATAGATCAATGGTACAGGATAGAATGCCCAGAGATAAACCCATGCACATATGGTCACCTAATTTATGACAAGAGAGGCAAGAACATACAATGGAGAAAGGACATCCTTTTTAATAAGTGGTGCTGGGAAAACTGGACAGCTGCATGTAAAAGAATGAAATTAGAACACTCCCTAACACCACACACAAAAATAAACTCCAAATGGATTAAAGACCTAAATGTAAGACCAAACACTATAAAACTCATAGAGGAAAACATAGGAAAAACACTCTTTAACATAAACCACAGCAAGATCTTTTTTGATCCACCTCCTAGAGTAATGGAAATAAAAACAAAAAATAAATGGGACCTAATGAAACTTCAAAGCTTTTGCACAGCAAAGGAAACCATAAACAAGACAAAATGGCAACCCTCAGAATGGGAGAAAACATTTGCAAATGAAACAACAGACAAAGGATTAATCTCTAAAATATACAAACAGCTCATGGAGCTCAGTATCAAAAATACAATCCAATTAAGAAATGGGCAGAAGACCTAAATAGACATTTCACCACGGAAGATGTACAGATGGCCAAGAGGCACATGAAAAGAGCTCAGCATCACTAATTATTAGAGAAATGCCAATCAAAACTACAATTCAGGTATCACCTCATGCTGGTCAGAATGGCCATCGTCAAAAAATCTAGAAACAATAAATGCTGGAAAGGGTGTGGTGAAAAGGGAACCCTCTTGCACTGTTGGTGGGAATGTAAATTGATACAACCACTATGGAAAACAGTATGGGGGTTCCTTACAAAACTAAAAATAGAACTACCATATGACCCAGCAATCCCACTATTGGGCATATACCCCGAGAAAACCATAATTCAAAAAGAGACATGTACCACAATGTTCATTGCAGCACTGTTTACAGTAGCCAGGACATGGAAGCAACCTGAATGTCCATTGACAGATGAATGGATAGAGAAGTTGTGGCACATATATACAATGGAATATTACTCAGCCATAAAAAGAAACAAAATTGAGTTACTTGTAGTGAGGTGGATGGACCTAGAGTCTGTCATACAGAGTGAAGTAAGTCAGAAAAAGAAAAGTACTGTATTCTAACGCATATAGGTGGAATCTAAAAAAAAAAAAAAAATAGTACTGATGAATCTAGTTGCCAGGCAGGAATAAAAATGTAGACATAGAGAATGGAATTGAGGACACAGGGTGGAAGGGGGAAGCTGGGAGAAGTGAGAGTAGCATCGACATATATATACTCCCGAATGTAAAATAGCTAGTGGGAAGCAGCAGCATAGCACAGGGAGATCAGCTCGGTGCTTTGTGACCACCTAGAGGGGTGGGATGGGGAGGATGGGAGGGATGCTCAAGAGGGAGGGGATTTGGGGACATATGTATGCATATGGTTGATTCACTTTGGTGTACAATAGAAACTAACAGTATTGTGAAGCAATTATACTCCAATAAAGATCTATTAAAAAAAAAAGGTTCTGATATCTGAATCTCTAAATGAAAAACGAACCATTGTTTATCATTTATCTCTTTTTTTATTTTACTTTAGCTGTTTTAAAAAAGAACTATTGAAGTATAGCTGATTTACAGTGTTAATTTCTGCTCTACAGTAAAGTGATTCAGTTCTACATATATATTTACATTATTTTTCATATTCTTTTCCATTATGGTTTATCACAGGATATTGAATATAGTTCCCTGAATGTACCATTGTTAAAGTCTGTAGTTTGTTTGCATCATACACCAATAATTCAATTTTACCAATAATCATAAAAGTGATTATTTCTGTTTAAATTCTGTAATTCCAAAGGAGTCATACTGGGAACTGAAAGCAATTGAGAACTTATGCATGAAGCTCCAACTGGCAAGTTTATTTTAAATTAGTACTGTGTGTGTGTGGGCGTGCATGAGTGTGCTAATGTATTATTTGAGAAGTGCTTTCTAGAAGGTGAAGCATTTTAACACCAATCTATTTCTGAAAATCAGATGTTTGGGGTGACAGTGCTAAATAGGAGCTTATTCCTGGTTCCATTTTTTTAAAATGGGAAAACCATATACGTATATATGTGTAACACACACATATATATGTACAGATATATGTGTACGTACAGGTGTGAAATGCTTAGAGCATCATTGTATGCTCATTAGATAATTTAAAAATTGCTTTCTGTGCATTAACATGTAAATTTTATAGCATCACAAATACTGTATCTACAACATGGTAAGTAATGCCTGACATTAAATAAATTTATCTTTAAAAGCAGACAAACGTATACAATAAAACAACTGGAAAATGTCACATAATGAATGTTTTCAACCAAGTAAAGTTGAAAATTGACACTTGAAGAAAATTAAGAAATAAGTTGGATCGTTGAAAATGTCATTTTTTGTGATAGAAGGCCATGAAGATGGACAATATGGGTGAAGAGGGTCAACTGTATGGTGATGGATGGTAACTAGACTTATGATGGTGGTCAGTCACTCTATAGTGTTTACAGATATTGAGCTATAATTCTATATACCTGAAACTTATATTATAATAATAATAATAATAAAAGATTTCCCACAAACACTGCCACACAGACTTCCATTTACATTTCATTGGCCAGGTCTAGGTTATGTGGCTGCCCGTTGCTGTAAAAGAAAAAACAAAAAAAAAGTGATGATATGGTTGGGCTGGGATGAAAAGCAACAACATCAAACAAATACCAAAGCAGGAAACAGTTTTTTAAAACACTTTTGGAGGTGATGCTATAGATTTCCCTGCCCTTGATGGCTTTTTCATACTTTCAGTGGAGGTGGTCAGTGAATAAGAATGAAAAAACTGCAAAATGGACTTTCCCTTTTTCTGTGATTATGTTTCATAAAGAAACAAGAAACTTTCAGAAAGAGTAGCTCTTCATCGTATCACTGTCACTTTCAAGGATGTCTATTCTCGCATCTTTGTGACCTCTTAGGCATTGATGCCTCCTTCAGCTCTAGCGATATCTCAGACATACCTGTCCAATATTAATATTTGGCATCCTTAAAATGTCTATACATAATTCTGATGATGTCCTCTTAATCGCATCTGGGTTGTGATCCAAGACTTTCCCTGCATATCATCTTGTTTGAGTTTTGGAGACAGAGTTGTAAACTACTCTTGTGTAAACATCAGCTAATCAACATTGTATTGAGAAAAATGTACATTCTATGAAATTTGAATGTTAAAATAGACATTCATCAGGAAAACATTGCCCAGAGAGGTGATGATATGTGAGGTATGATTCCTATGCTGATTTGTGGTAGGGTTGGTTAGCAATAGTCATACGTTTTGGGGGAATAAATTCATAATTACTCCAATTAAAATACAACTGTTCAGAGATGTGTTTCCAGATACTAGACTGAGCACAGTGTTAGGATCTTTGAGGTTATCAAACACTGTGTTTTTTCCTCAGTGGCATCTAAAAAAATGATAAATCCAAAAAAAAAGAGTAAGGAAAATGTAAAGCAGAAACATCAACTTTATTGCTACTAGAAGTTGGAGTATGTAGCTTAATGTAACCACCAAATGGGCCTGGGAAATGAAACCTAGAATTAGACAGATGTACCTATTCAATTATGGCAAAACAGAACTAGAAGAAGGCTCTTACTGTTAAGTCAAAATCTTGCTGTAGAAACAGAGAAGGTCTCCATCCTACAGGCAAAAAGCAGCTCCTGAGAGAAAACAAGAGCTCAGCAAGCCCATTATATCCTTATCACATTTGCAATTAGAAAAGTCACTGCATCTCCCTTTGGGCAGAGTGAGTAAAGAGCATGGAGACAGGCTGGGAATATTATGCTTTCTGATCAATTTCCACGTGGAAGGAAACGGTCATTTTCTCTCAAAATTTTCCAAAACCTGTTCTCTGTTAAACTTTGAAAGAAGACAGCATTTTTTCATCCAGCGCCCTCCTCTTGTAGAGGAGCTAATACCCCACCTATACATACTATCCAGAGATGGTAGGTCCACAGTGCCAAAATTATCTTGTCTGTCATGTGTGGATATAGCCCTCAGAGAGAGAAGCCAAATCTGAGTCTCCAGCTGTCACCTTCATGTGGTCACTCCCCTGATCCTAGCCGCTGCATCTGAGTATCTTTCTGGGAACAAAAGACTCTTAAAATGGTCAGAACGGAACAATAATGATACTGAATTCATGATCGCTATGCAACTAACACTGAAAATTCATTCTTTTATTTACCTAAAACTTTATCCAGTTGCATCAGAAGTTCTTTATACTTCAATAAATATAACATAAAGATGTTTCAAGAAAAATGTTCATAGTTCAGTAACAAAATGTTAGCAACATTGGAATATAAATTTGAATATGGCTACCTCATCAATTTTATGGGAAAATTAATATTCAAATATTCCCTTTGCAAGTTAAAGTACAGTGGACAAATGATTGAAATCCAAAATTCTTCCCTCCTTTGTGAGTGAAAAGTCCAAAGGCTTCTCTCCTGTCTTTCTCCAAGTCTCAATTAGAGATGTTCTCAATGCATAGAGAGCTGGGCTGCATCAGCACCCTCAGTGGGATCTGTGTCTGTCTGGAGTAGGCTCAGTGACCCAGTAGCTTCCATATTCTCAAAACCAACTTTGACATGCTTGACCTTTTTTTTTTTTTCATTAATAGCTACTTTATTTATTTATTTATTTATTTTTAGCTGTGTTGGGTCTTCGTTTCGTGCGAGGGCAAGCGGGGGCCACTCTTCATCGAGGTGCGCGGGCCTCTCACTATCGCGGTCCCTCCCGTTGCGGGGCACAGGCTCCAGACGCGCAGGCTCAGCAGTTGTGGCTCACAGGCCTAGTTGCTCCACAGCATGTGGGATCTTCCCAGACCAGGGCCCGAACCCATGTCCCCTGCATTAGCAGGCAGACTCTCAACCACTGCGCCACCAGGGAAGCCCTTGACCTTTTTTTAATTGAAGTATAGTTGACTTACAATGTTGTGTTAATTTCTGCCATACAGCAAAGTGATTCATATATATACATTTATCCATTCTGTATACACTAGTTTACATCTGCTAACTCCAAACTCCTACTCCATCCCTCCCCCAACCCCTCCCCCTTGGCAACCACAGGTCTGTTCTCTATGTCTTTGAGTCTGTTTCTGTTCTGTGGATAAGTTCACTTGTGTCAGATTTTAGATTCCACATATAAGTGATATCATATGGTGTTTTTCTCTTTCTGACTTATTGATACTTAGTATGATAATCTCTAGGTCCATCCATGTTGCTGCAAATGGCATTATTTCATTTTTTTTTATGGCTGAATAGTATTCTATTGTAGGTATGTACCACAGCTTCTTTATTCATTCATCTGTCGATGGATATTTACGTTGTTTCCATGTCTTAGCTGTTGTGAATAGTGCTGCTATGCACATAGGGGTGCATGTATCTTTTTGAATTATAGTTTTGTCTGGATATATGCCCAGGAGTGGGATTGCAGGATCATATGGAATCTCTATTTTTAGTTTTTTGAGGGACCTTAGTACTGTTTTCCACAGTGGCTGCACAAACTTACATTTCCACCAGTGGTGTAGGAGGATTCCCTTTTCTCCACACCCTCTCCAGCATTTGTTATTTGTAGACTTAAATGATGGCCATTCTGACTGGTGTGAGGTGGTATGTCATTGTAGTTTTGATTTGCATTTCTTTAATAATTAGCGATATTGAGCATCTTTTCATGTGCCTGTTGACCATCTGTATGTCTTCTTTGGAGAAATGTCTATTTAGATCTTCTGCCCATTTTTTTTGGTTTGTTTTTTTGTTGTTGAGTTGTGTGAGCTGTTTGTATATTTTGGAAATTAATCCCTTGTTGGTCTCATTGTTTGCCAATATTTTCTCCCATTCTGTAGGTCGTCTTTTCATTTTGTTTATGGTTTCCTTTGCTGTGCAAAAGCTTGAAGGTTTGATTAGTTCCCATCTGTTTATTTTTGTTTCTATTTCTATTGCCTTGGGAGAGGAACCTAAGAAAACATTGGTATGATTTATGACATGCTTGACTTTTTAAGGAGACCAAAGACTTAATAAGACGTAGACTATCACAGCACTTGCCTCAGTCACACTAAGTTAAAAACAACAAGCAAATTTCCATCTTCCTGAGCAGTTACCTCAGGCCAATTTATGCTTCCAGAACCCAGTATCTTTTGCCAAGGAGCGTAGCAGGGACTCGGTAGTACTGAGGATATCATCTCAGTGTTTTCGCCAGGATAGCAATTGCTGCCAATTGTCCTTACCTGAACGTTGAAAATGAACTGGAACCCTACTGGGACGAGTTAATTTTGGCCCTGTGGATCTACCATATTTGGATTATGGCCATTGCCCACCTGTGAATATTACCTTCTCTCTGAGAAAAGGGTGTTTGGAAAAAATGTGGTCTTCTTGCCAAGTTTTAAATGTACAGTACTGGAAACCCCAAAACAGGTCTTACTTGAGGTTCCTTTGTTTCTCATTTAGTATGTTAAAAAAAAGCCTCGTAATTTAAGTTATTGCTTAAAAACTTTGTTTCTGGCACCCCAGTACTGACCTGAGTGTGGGTTGTATCTAAGACTAAAGCTTTGGCCACCTCTTACAAGCAGACATTTTTAGTCCTGTGTACACTGGCTGTTTCTAGTACCTCTTTCCAAGGAATCACTTAAGTCTGATAAGGCTGCATCCTTGGGAAGTCTACTTTCTCATATATACTAAGACTATTTAGAGACAAAGTGAGACCATGTGGTGTAGTGATCTTTGAGCTTATGGACAAACAATAGGAATCCAAATTTAGCTCCTCCAAAGTTCATTCCTTGGCCTCAAAGACAGATAGATCAAGACAACATAAGAAGTAGCTTAGTTGGGGAAGTGTATTTGTTTCCTATCTAACCATAACACTAATAATTTCCTGTAACCTGTTTCCTTTTCTTTATAATCTTTGCTTCAGCCATGCCTGCTTAGCACAACTAGACCTATGTTGTTTAAGGCTGCAGCAGCCTACACCCTGGGGCCACTGGCGCTTGCTGACAGTTCATGCCCTTGCCAAAGAGTCTTGGGAAAATACCCAACTTTATAACACACTGGATGCCATATAGAATTGCCATGATACGAGTCCTGAGGAAGCCAAGAAAATGGTGATGGAGGCAAAAGGCACCTGGGCAGAGGACCATCAAATGGGAGGAAGGAAAAGCAAACATAGAAGCTTTGTCTACTTCACAATTATTTACATGAGTACTGTATAATTTGCAAATGCAACCAAGTAAATATTTCATGATATTTTAAACTTACCTAAGCATTTTGGGTCCCCATTAAGGAGAGAGGCACACAGTTGAGTTGACAATCACAGGGCGTTTAGTTAATGAAAAGCCATTGTTATTAGTGGACTTTATTACTTATTTGAAAATAGTAAGCTGAAAGTTATCTACAGGTCAGCAAATAACACAGACAATTGAACGCATGTAGATTCCTCTACCATGTACATTAATTAGATTTTTCAGTTCAATGCTATGTAGTACATTATACAAAGAACTCCCATATTCCCTAGGTGGATATAATAGTTTATGGAGGCTGTACATTCAAATAATCTTGGGGAAATGGGAAATCAAAAGCAAATTGTATGCTTCATTCTACAGAAGATAACATAAGTGTTCAAACAAGGTTAAAATAGACTATTTCAATGAACTATTTGTACTATTTCCCCCTTTATAACTCAAATTCTACCATATACTTTATAAAGTTTTATTATAAAATGATGTTTAAACTAAAAGCAGAAGGCAGTATTATAGTTATTTAAAATAATATAACTTCATAGAAACCATAATAAGTTTAGTGAATATGATTTGACATTGTTGTTTGGCATAATTTGTCCCCATACAAAAGAAAACAAAATCTCCAAACTCCAAAGAGCAGATTTTCTCCATGTTTTACACTTTAAAAATTTTGGTGTTTGTGGTAAAACAACATACTTTTGAAGAGAGAATTCTTTATTTTTATGTGTGACTCCAAGATGTGCTCCTTATATTAATGTCATGTATTATTACACAGATATGGAAAACTTCAAATAAGGGCAGTAATAATAGCACCAAAAGGGAAAAGGTACATTCTGTGGCATTGGATAGCTCTGCCCCAATGGATGCCCAAAGAGACAGAGGAAATGAAAAAATTAAGCATGTATTAGAATATTGGTGCTGTCATTTAACACATACAATTGTTCTTGGAATATAAAATATTATAAAATTAATAGGAAATGGCATTTAAAAAAAAAAAAAAGAAAATTTCAGCCCCTGTCTAATACCATTTTAAAGATTTTGAGAGAGATCCTACAGGCCAAAAAATTAAAATAAATTGATTAAGTAATTTCCTGCTGGATAGAAAATCTAAAATGCTAATAAGTTTACATTTAGAGATTTAGTTCTCAAATACAGATTTGATTTATTTCTTGGCTTTTAAACAATATTGTAACAGAGCTCCAGAAAATATACAAAAGAGGAAAATAGAATGATTGCTCATAAACCAGGCATCATGGGTCAGGAGGGTAATCCTACATAACTCTCAAGGGCTGCATTGTTTCAATCAAACTTGATTTAGGATAAGAAGAAACATAATTTTTTATTAATAAACTTTAATTTTTAAAACAGTTATAGATTTTCAGAAAATACAGTACAGAGAGTTTCTTTCCCATATACTCCCTCTCCCCACAGTTTCGCATATTAACATCTTGATGAGTGTGGTACATTTCTTACAATTAATAAACTAATATTGATACATTATTAACTAAATTATATTTCTTACATTAGGGTTCACTCTATTTGTAGTTCTATGGTTTTTGACAAATGTATAATGTGTACTCACCATTACGGTATTATACAGTGTAGTTTCCTTGACTTAAATCCTCTGTGCTCTACCTATTCATTCTCCTATCCTGAACCTCTGGTAATCACTGATTTTTTTTTTTTTATACTGTCAACATAGTTTTGCCTTTTCTGCAGTGTCATATATTTGGAATCATAGTATGTAGCCCTTTCAGGTTTTTTTTCTTAGCAGTATCTTTTTTTTCCTCTACGTCTTTTCATGACTTGATAGCTCATGTCTTTTTATTGCAGAAAAATATACCATTGTATGGATGTACCACAGTTTACCCATTCACTTTTTTTTTTTTTACCCATTCACTTTTTTTTTCCATTTTATTATTCATTTTCTATTTGATTCCTCTGATTATCATTTCTCTGTTTCTCTTTTCTTGACTTCCTGTGAGTTTCTTAAACATTTTTTAGAATTTCATCTTGATTTATTTATAGTGTTTTTGAGTGTATCTCTTCGTATAGTTTTCTTAGTGCTTGCTGTCGCTGTTACATTATGCATATGTGACTTTACCACTTCAAGTAAAGTGTGGAAACCTTACTTTCATTTAGGTTCCTTTACTTTCCCTGTTTTTAAATACCATGTACATGGGTATCAGATAGTGTCTTATATTTGTTTCAATCATCAAATATCCTTCTAAACGTCATGAGGAGAATATTCTATTGTATGTAACCATATATCTGTTTTACCCATTCTTCCTTCTTTCCTGATGCTCCAAGATTCCTTCTTTTATCATTTCATTTCTACTTGAAGAGCATCCTATAGCAGTCTTTAAGGGTAGGTCTGCCAATGTCAAATTCTTTTAGCTTTTCTTTGACTGAGGATGACTTTATTTCCCCTTTATTCATGAAGGATAATTTTGCTGGGCATAGAATTCACTGTTGACAGCTTTTCTTTTAGCACTTGAAAAAATGTGAGGCAATTTTCAGCTGGCATCTGTGGATTCCAATGAGAAATTTGTCATTCAAATTGGTGTTCCCCTATAGCAATGTGTTGTTCCTCCCTGGCTGCATTCAACATTTTGTGTTTGTCTTTAGTTCTTAAAAGTTTAATTGTCATGTGTCTTAGCGTAGATTTCTTTAGATTTATCTTCTAGATTCACTCAGCTTCTTGAATCTGTAGGTTGTTTCTATAAAATTTGGAAAATTTTTGTTTTCAGCTATTATTTTTTTGGATACTCTTTTAACTCCTCTCTTTCTGGGACTCCAGTGATTAATGTTGGCTTTTTTGTTATTATCCAACCAGAACCTGAGGCTCTGTTCATTTTTTTTTTCCTGTATGTTTGTTCTCTGTTCAACTGCTTAAATTCTTTTGGTCTGTCCTCAAGTTCACTGATTCTATCCTGTCATCTCCTCTCTAATATTTTTGTTTTGTTTGTTTGTTTGTTTGTACTGCAGGTTCTTATGAGTCATCAGTTTTATACACATCACTGTATACATGTCAATCCCAGTTGCCCAATTCAGCACACCACCATCCCCACTCCACCACGGTTTTCCCCCCTTGGTGTCCATACGTTTGTTCTCTACATCTGTGTCTCAACTTCTGCCCTGAAAACCGGTTCATCTGTACCATTTTTCTAGGTTCCACATACATGCGTTAATATACGATATTTGTTTTTCTCTTTCTGACTTACTTCACTCTGTATGATAGTCTCTAGATCCATCCACGTCTCAACAAATGACTCAATTTCGTTCCTTTATATGGCTGAGTAATACTCCATTGTATATATATACTACAACTTCTTTATCCATTCGTCTGTTGATGGGCATTTAGGTTGCTTCCATGAACTGGCTATTGTAAATAGTGCTGCAATGAACATTGGGGTGCATGTATCTTTTTGAATTACGGTTTTCTCTGGGTATATGCCCAGTAGTGGGATTGCTGCGTCATATGGTAATTCTATTTTTAGTTTTTTAAGGAACCTCCATATTGTTCTCCACAGTGGCTGTATCAATTTACATTTGCCCCAACAGTGCAAGAGGGTTCCCTTTTCTCCACACCCTCTCCAGCATTTGTTGTTTGTAGATTTTCTGATGATGCCCATTCTAACTGGTGTGAGGTGATACCTCATTGTAGTTTTGATTTGCATTTCTCTAATAATTAGTGATGTTGAGCATCTTTTCATGTGCTTCTCGGCCATCTGTATGTCTTCTTTGGAGAAATATCTATTTAGGTCTTCTTCCCATTTTTGGATTGGGTTGTTTGTTTCTTTAATATTGAGCTGAATGAGCTCTTTATATATTTTGGAGTTTAATCCTTTGTCCGTTGATTCGTTAGCAAATATTTTCTCCCATTCTGAGGGTTGTCTTTTCATCTTGTTTATGGTTTCCTTTGCTGTGCAAAAGCTTTGAAGTTAAAAAAAAAAAAAAAAAAAAAAAAAAAAAAAAGCTTTGAAGTTTCATTAGGTGCCATTTGTTTATTTTTGTTTTTATTTCCATTACTCTAGGAGGTGGATCAAAAAAGATCTTGCTGTGATTTATGTCAAAGAGTGTTCTTCCTATGTTTTCCTCTAAGAGTTTTATAGTGTCTGGTCTTAAATTTAGGTCTTGAATTCATTTTGAGTTTATTTTTGTGTATGGTGTTAGGGAATATTCTAATTTCATTCTTTTACATGTAGCTGTCCAGTTTTCCCAGCACCACTTATGGAAGAGACTGCCTTTTCTCCATTGTATATCTTTGCCTCCTTTGTCATAGATTAGTTGACCATAGGTGTGTGGGTTTATCTCTGGGCTTTCTATCTTGTTCCATTGATCTATGTTTCTGTTTTTGTGCCAGTACGATATTGTCTTGATTACTGTAGCTTTGTAGTATAGTCTGAAGTCAGGGAGTCTGATTCCTTCAGCTCCGTTTTTTTCCCTCAATACTGCTTTGGCTATTCGGGATCTTTTGTGTCTCCATACAAATTTTAAGATGATTTGTTCTAGTTCCATAAGAAATGCCATTGGTAATTTGATAGGGATTGCATTGAATCTGTAGATTGCTTTGGGTAGTATAGTCATTTTCACAATATTGATTCTTCCAATCCAAGAACATGGTATATCTCTCCATCTGTTGGTATCATCTTTAATTTCTTTCATCAGTGTCTTATAGTTTTCTGCATACAGGTCTTTTGTCTCCCTAGATAGGTTTATTCCTAGATATTTTATTCTTTTTGTTGCTATGGTAAATGGGAGTGTTTCCATAATTTCTCTTTCAGATTTTTCATCATTAGTATATAGGAATGCAAGAGATTTCTGTGCATTAATTTTGTATCCTGCAACTTTACCAAATTCATTGATTAGCTCTAGTAGTTTTCTGGTGACATTTTTAGGATTCTCTATGTATAGTATCATGTCATCTGCAAACAGTGACAGTTTTACTTCTTCTTTTCTAATTTGTATTCCTTTTATTTCTTTTTCTTTTCTGATTGCCGTGGCTAGGACTTCCAAATCTATGTTGAATAATAGTGGTGAGAGTGGACATCCTTGTCTCGTTCCTGATCTTAGAGGAAATGCTTTCAGTTTTTCACCGTTGAGAATGATGTTTGCTGTGGGTTTGTCATATATGGCCTTTATTATGTTGAGGTAGGTTCCCTCTATGCCCACTTTCTGGAGAGTTTTTATCATAAATGGGTGTTGAATTTTGTCAAAATCTTTTTCTGCATCTATTGAGATGATCGTATGGTTTTTATTCTTCAATTTGTTAATATGGTGTATCACATTGATTGATTTGCGTATATTGAAGGATCCTTGCATCCCTGGGATAAATCCCACTTGATCGTGGTGTATGATCCTTTTAATGTGTTGTTGGATTCTGTTTGCTAGTGTTTTGTTGAGGATTTTTTGCATCTATAGTCGTCAGTGATATTGGTCTGTAATTTTCTTTTTTTGTATTATCTTTGTCTGGTTTTGGTATCAGGGTGATGGAGGCCTCATAGAATGAGTTTGGGAGTGTTCCTTCCTCTGCAATTTTTTGGAAGAGTTTGAGAAGGATGGGTGTTAGCTCTTCTCTAAATGTTTGATAGAATTCACCTGTGAAGCCATCTGGTCCTGGACTTTTGTTTGTTGGAAGATTTTTAATCACAGTTTCAATTTCATTACTTGTGATTGGTCGGTTCATATTTTCTATTTCTTCCTGCTTCCGTCTTGGAAGGTTGTGCATTTCTAAGAATTTGTCCATTTCTTCCAAGTTGTCCATTTTATTGGTGTAGAGTTGCTCGTAGTGATCTCTTAGGATGCTTTGTATTTCTGTGGTGTCTGTTGTAACTTCTCCTTTTTCATTTCTAATTTTATTAATTTGAGTCCTGTCCCTTTTTTCTTGAGGAGTCTGGCTAATGGCTTATCAATTTTGTTTATCTTCTCAAAGAACCAACTTTTAGTTTTATTGATCTTTGCTATTGTTTTCTTTGTTTCTATTTCTTTTATTTCTGCTCTGATCTTTATGATTTCTTTCCTTCTGCTAACTTTGGGTTTTGTTTGTTCTTCTTTCTCTAGTTCCTTTAGGTGTAAGGTTAGATTATTTACCTGAGATTTCTCTTGTTTCTTTAGGTAGGCTTGTATAGCTATAAACTTCCGTCTTAGAACTGCTTTTGCTGCATCCCATAGATTTTGGATCATCGTGTTTTCATTGTCATTTGTCTCTAGGAATTTTTTGATTTCCTCTTTGATTTCTTCAATGATCTCTTGGTTATTTAGTAACATATTGTTTAGCCTCCATGTGTTTGTGTTTCTTTCGTTTTTTTCCCTGTAATTGATTTCTAATCTCATAGCGTTGTGGTCAGAAAAGGTGCTTGATATGGTTTCAGTTTTCTTAAATTTGTTGAGGCTTGATTTGTGATCCAAGATATGATCTATCCTGGAGAATGTTCCGTGCGCACTTGAGAAGAAAGTGTAATCTGCTGTTTTTGGATGGAATGTCCTATATATATCAATTAAATCTATCTGGTCTATTGTGTCATTTAAAGCTTCTGTTTCCTCATTTAGTTTCATTTTGGATGATCTGTCCATTGGTGTAAGTGAGGTGTTAAAGTCCCCCACTATTATTGTGTTACTGTCGATTTCCTCTTTTATAGCTGTTAGCAGTTGCCTTATGTATTGAGGTGCTCCTATGTTGGGTGCATATATATTTATAATTGTTATATCTTCTTCTTGGATTGATCCCTTGATCATTATGAGGTGTCCTTCCTTGTCTCTTGTAACATTCTTTATTTTAAAGTCTATTTTATCTGATATGAGTATAGCTACTCCAGCTTTCTTTTGATTTCCATTTGCATGGAATATCTTTTTCCATCCCCTCACTTTCAGTCTGTATGTGTCCCTAGGTCTAAAGTGGGTCTCTTGTAGACAGCGTATATATGGGTGTTGTTTTTGTATCCATTCAGCAAGCCTGTGTCTTTTGGTTGGAGCATTGAATCTATTCACGTTTAAGGTAATTATCGATATGTATGTTCCTATGACCATTTTCTTAATTGTTTTGGGTTTGTTTTTGTAGGTTCTTTTCTTCTCTTGTGTTTCCCACTTAGAGAAGTTCCTTTAGCATTTGTTGTAGAGCTGGTTTGGTGGTGCTGAATTCTCTTAGCTTTTGCTTGTCTGTAAAGCTTTTGATTTCTCAGTCGAATCTGAATAAGATCCTTGCTGGGTAGAGTAATCTTGGTTGTAGGTTCTTCCCTTTCATCACTTTAAGTATATCATGCCAATCCCTTCTGGCTTGTAGGGTTTCTGCTGAGAAATCAGCCGTTAACCTTATGGGAGTTCCCTTGTATGTTATTTGTCATTTTTCCCTTGCTGTTTTCAATAATTTTTCTTTGTCTTTAATTTTTGCCAATTTGATTACTATGTGTTGGTGTGTTTCTCCTTGGGCTTATCCTGTATGGGACTTACTGTGCTTCCTGGACTTGGGTGGCTATTTCCTTTCCCATGTCAGGGAAATTTTTGACTATAATCTCTTCAAATATTTTCTCTGGTTCTTTCTCTCTCTCTTCTCCTTCTGGGACCCCTATAATGCAAATGTTGTTATACTTAATGTTGTCCCAGAGGTGTCTTAGGCTGTCTTCATTTCTTTTCATTCTTTTTCTTTATCCTGTTCTGTAGCAGTGAATTCCACCATTTTGTCTTCCAGGTCACTTATCCGTTCTTCTGCCTCTGTTATTCTGCTATTGATTCCTTCTAGTGTAATTTTCATTGCAGTTATTGTATCGTTCATCTCTGTTTGTTTGTTCTTTAATTCTTCTAGGATTTTGTTAAACATTTCTTGCATCTTCTCGATCTTTGCCTCCATTCTTATTCTGAGGTCCTGGATCATCTTCACTATCATTATTCTGAATTCTCTTTCTGGAAGGTTGCCTATCTCCACTTCATTAAGTTGTTTTTCTGGGGTTTTATCTTGTTCCTTCATCTGGTATATAGCCCTCTGCCTTTTCATCTTGTCTATCTTTTTGTGAGTGTGGTTTTTGTTCCACAGGCTGCAGGATTGTAGTTTTTCTTGCTTCTGCTGTCTGCCCTCTGGTGGTTGATGCTATCTAAGAGGCTTGATGGGAGGCTCTGGTGGTGGGTAGACCCATTCACTTTTAAAGGATATCTTGGTTGCTTCCAGTTTTGTGCAATTATGAACAAAGGTTCTATAAGTCATACACAGATTTTTGTGTGGATGTAAGTCTTCAGCTTCTTTGGGTAAGTATGTAGGAGCTAGATTGCTGGATCTTATGATAAAATTCTTGTAAGAAACTGCCAAACTGTTTTGCAAAGTGGCTGTACAATTTTGCATTCCCACCAGCAATGAACAACAGTTCCTCTTGCTCTGCATTCTTGCTAGCATTTGGTACTGCCAGCTTTTGGGATTTTAGCCATTAGAGATTTTGGCTTAGTATTGATTGAGAACATCTGAAAAAAATCTTTTCAATACTCATAGTCATAATACCATTAAGGCAATAAAATTCATATAACAAAAAATGGTAGATATAATTGTATCTAAAGAATTACACTGAGAAAATGTATAAAATTAGGATATAAATTATTTCAATAGTCTATTAAATTGAACTTCCAAGTAAGCTGTTTATCTTAAGGTAATACCCTTAACACAGAATATTTCTACCTGCTCTTCTTGTTTCATGAGGAATGTACTTTTATCCATGGGGGTCAGACACTTTTTCTTTTTATCCTATTAGAAATACTTTCTGAAATTAGTTGTAAGATGATCATAAGATAACTAGTTTTCCTCTTTATATCCCCCATCTCATTTCTCACATACCTTAGGCATTTGATGTATTTAGCAAAATCTTAACATTTCTTAGAATAGAAAAGGGATTCAATCAAATCAATATTTGTAGTCTAACCACTTAGAGGCTGCAGTCCATTGAATTGTAACCTAAAAAGATATGTTCAAATTCTAACTCCTATTATCTGTAAATATGATTGTATTTGAAAAGTGTCTTTGTAGATTTAATTAAGGACCTTGAGGTGGGCCCTAAATCCAATGACTAGTGTTCTTATAAGAATAGGAGAGGACACACACACACACACAGACGGGGAGAAAACCATGCGAAGACAGAGGCAGTGCTTGGAGTGATGCAGCTACAAGCCAAAGAATGCCAGGGATGGCTGGGAGTCATCAGAAGCTATGAAGAAACAAGCAAGACTTCTTCCTAGAGCCTTCAGAGGGAACATGGTCCTGCCAAAATTTTGATCTCAGGATTCTAGTCTCTAGAACTGTGAGAGGATAAATTTCTATTGCTTTAAGTCACGTAATATGTGGTAGTTTAAGGCAGCCCTAGCAAACAAATGCAGAGTATTTTTATTACCTGAGTAATATCTGGTTAATATCTCATTCTCAGTAACACAATGATATAAAGAACCAGGCTATCCGTTTAATGAAGCTGAATTTAGACCTTAACTATAGATAAGGTCACTGATCTTTTTGTGTTGGCAATCATTCTTTATTTCACTACTGTAAGCATGTTAATGCTTAAAAATTGCAATGCTTGGACTTAATAAATAGGGAATTGCTAAAATGTTCACATACATTTTTATTTCAATAAACTCTTATGGTACAAAATCATTTACTTGATTTAGGAAAGGCAATCAGAATTTAGCCTTATTATATTTGAACCCAGGTGCCAAAGGGTAATTTGATTATTAATTTGTTGCTAATTTAATAACAGAGAAATCTTCTAATTTGAAGGCCAGAAGATAAGCTGACTTGGCGAACTTCCTTGGCTAAGGATATGAATAATCAAGCATTTCATAGACACTTATTTTGAAAAGTGTTTTCTTTCCTTGACGTGTTAAATAGGACAGGAACCATTTCTAATTCAATAATGAACAACTAATATAATAAATTGTTTGACTTAATCCATTTCCTAAAAGCTCCATCCTTTAAATGCAGAAAATCATTAGGAATTTAGAGATTGTGCCCATTCCCAAGTTTTTCATTTAAGGGTCTTTTTTTATAACCACTTTGTTAAGTTATCTGTTGCTTCTTTCTTTTTTTAAATGTTTTTGATGTATAGTTGATTTACAGTATCATGTAAGTATCAGGTGTATAGCACAGCAATTCTGTCATACATATATACATATAGGAATGTATATATTTTATATATATGTGTGTATATATATATACATATTCTTTCCCTTATAGGTTATTAAATAATATTGAGTATAGTTCCCTGTGCTATACAATAGGTCCTTATTGGTTATCTATTTTATACACAGTAGTATGTATAAGTTAGCCCCAGCCTCTTAATTTATCCCTCCCCCCACCCCCCTTTCCCTTTTGTTAACCATATGTTTGTTTTCTATGTCTGTGAGTCTCTTTCTGTTTTTGGAAATAACTTCATTTGTCTTTTCTTTTTTTCTTTTAGATTCCACATATAAGCGATATCATATGATATTTGTCTTTCTCTGGCTTACTTAGTATGATAATCTCTAGGTCCATCTATGTTGCTGCAAATGGCATTATTTCATTCTTTTTTATGGCTGAGCAATATTCCATTGTGTATATGCACCACATCTTCTTTATCCATTCATCTGTCTATGGACATTTAGGTTGCTTCTATGTCTTGGCCATTGTAAATAGTGCTGCAATGAACATTAGGGTGCATATATCTTTACGAATTATGGTTTTCTCTGGATATGTGCCCAGGAGTGAGATTGTAGGATCGTGTGGTAGCTCTATTTTTAGTTTTTTAAGGAACCTCCATACTGTTCTACATAGTGGCTGCACCAATTTACGTTCCCACCAACAGAGTAGGAGGGTTCTCTTTTCTCCACACCCTCTCCAACATTTATTATTTGTAGACTTTTTGATGATGTCCATTCTGACTGGTGTGAAGTGATATCTCATTGTAGTTTTGGTTTGTATTTCTCTAATAATTAGCAATGTTGAGCATCTTTTCGTATACCTTTTGGCCATCTGTATGTCTTCTTTGGAGAAATGCCTATTCAATTCTTATGCCAATTTTTTGATTGGGTTGTTTTTTGATATTGAGCTATATGAGCTGTTTGTATATTTTGTGAATTAATCAATCCCTTGCCGGTCACATTGCATCCAAATATTTTCTCCCACCTCCTTTCATATATATGAGAGAGAGGTAAAAGCACATTTTGGTGCAGTTTATATTTTATAAACAATTTTTATTAAAGTTTGTAAAGCTTTTTAATTGTTAAAAAGTTACTTTCTAATAATTTCTGAGAAAGTAGAAGGTTAGATTATAAAATAGTTTTATTTAATACATTTTAAGTTGAAATGATTCACTGATAATGTAGATGAAAAATGGAAAGCATACAACCACAGAATTAGTCCTTAATTGAATGTTCCATGTTTCTTAGTAATTTTATGTAAATCTTCTCACGTTTGACAAAATGGACTGATGCTAATAGAAAAGTCACTAGGTTTTCAACAGAATGAGACCAGATTTTCATCTTTGTCCATCTTGGTCCTTAAAAGTATAATATCCTGCACAATTTAACATAGGCAGTAAATACTCTGCATGTATCTACATCTGCTAATGCTAGCTTATCATTCAATGTCAGTGATTAACTTGAATAATTTAAAAGGAAAGTTCATCTTGAAAAATCATTGTTAGAGAATGTCAGCCAATCTAAATCAAATATAACATTTTAGATGGTAAAGATTAATCCAATCATTAAACTCTGAGTTTTAAATTCAGTGGGTTTTGGATATGCAGATCAAATCAGTTTTAAAACTATCAAAAGTATTCAATTATATTATTTGGTGATCTTTGGGTTCACAAGAATTTTGTTTTGCTCAAATCTGAGAGGATCTTCACTGAGCTATATTTGTGATCATGAGGGAAAGAATGGAGATAGAAGCAAAGTTTACGAGCCATCTGAGTATCCATTAGCTTTTGACATATGAGGGAAATGTCAACTGAGACAGCTGATATATCTTTCTTTTCAAATTTTGAATGAAGTGCTGCAATATTCTCAAGTGATTTCCTAACAATTTATAAGTAAAAATGTACACATACATAAGAACAAGCATACAGTTTGCTTTAAAATTTCAAATACTCTTCCTTCTAAGTTGCATTTAAATTGGCAGATCATTATGGATTTATAATTTCAAGTTTCATTTCTAGATAACATTGTACTTGTTGTTATAAGTGAAATTATAAAGAAATTTTCAATTATATTAATTTGCGGTCTTTAATCATGGCTTCTTAAAACCCTACCATTCCCAAGTTTTTCATTTAAGGGTCTTTTTTTCTTTTTTTTTTTTAAGGGTCTTTTTAAATTACTTTCTCTCTCTAAGACAAATATCATATGATATCACTTATATGTGGAATCTAAAAAATATGGTACAAATGAACTTATTTACAAAACAGAAATAGAGTCACAGATGTAGAAAGCAAACTTATGGTTACCAGGGGGGAAAGTAGGGGAGAGGGGAAGGGGGAGGGGAGTAGGGGTAAATTGGGAGATTGGGATTAACATATACACACTACTATATATAAAATAGATAACTAATAAGGACTTACTATATAGCACACGGAACTCTTCTCAATACTCTGTAATGACCTATATGGAAAACATTCTTAAAAAATGTGGATATATGTATAACTGATTCACTTTGTTGTATAGCAGAAACTAACACAACATTGTAAATCAACTATACTCCAATAAAAATTTTAAAAATTACTTTCTCTCATCTATCACATATTTTGGAAGGTTTTGATCACCAAATAGTATTTAGAAAATAACACATAACTAATTTTATGTTGACGGAAGGCATGTATTACCGTGCTCTGCTCAGCATGAGATATTCAGTTTAGCCAGTAAGTTGATATAGTTTCAGTTAAAGACAGTCTAGTATTTTAGACAACCTGGGTAGTTTGATCAACAGTAAAGGTATGACTGTGATTGATACTTATGAAATATTAATTTGTGGACACCATTCTTATCTTCATAGATTCCCTCATGGAAAAATACCATCTTGAAGACAACTGATATAAATCTTAGAGTTCTATTTGCATGCAATGTATGCCAAAATTGAATGGTGTTATTTAATATCCTATTTTCACTCAAAAGCATTATAGGATTTGAGAAATGGACTCAATAGAAATGTTTCAATTCAAAGTAACAAATTAATCAAAGTCTACTCTTACACATTTTTTATTGAGGTATAGTTGATTCACAATGTTGTGTTAGTTTCAGGTGTACAGAAAACTGATTCAGTTATACATATATACGTATTCTTTTTCAGATTACACTATTGCATTTTTTTCTTTAACATATTTATTGGAGTATAATTGCTTCACAATGTTGTGTTAGTTTCTGCTGTATAACAAAGTGAATCAGCTATATGTATACATATATCCCTATATCCCCTCCCTCTTGCGTCTCCCTCACAACCTCCCTAACCCACCCCTCTAGGTGGTCACAAAGCAACGAGCTGATCTCCCTGTGCAATGCAGCTGCTTCCCACTAGCTATCTATTTTACATTTAGTAGTGTATATATGTCAGTGCTACTCTCTCACTTCATACCAGCTTACCCTTCCCCCTCCCTGTGTCCTCAAGTGCATTCTCTACATCTGCGTCTTTATTCCTGTCCTGCCTCTAGGTTCATCAGAACCATTTTTTTCTTTTTTAGATTCCATATATATGTGTTAGCATACAGTATTTGTATTTCTCTTTCTGACTTACTTCACTCTGTATGAAAGACTCTAGGTCCATCCACCTAACTACAAATAACTCAATTTCATTCCTTTTTGTGGCTGAGTAATATTCCATTATATATATGCACCACATCTTCTTTATCCATTCATCTGTTGATGGACACTTAGGTTGTTTCCCTGTCCTGGCTATTGTAAACAGTGCTGCAATGAACATTGTGGTACATGTCTCTTTTTGAATTATGGTTTTCTCAGGGTATATGCCGAGTAGTGGGATTGCTGGGTCGTATGGTAGTTCTATTTTTAGTTTTTTAAGGAACCTCCATACTGTCCTCCATAGTGGCTGTATCAATTTACATTCCCCCCAACAGTGCAAGAGGGTTCCCTTTTCTCCACATCCCCTTCAGCATTTATTGTTTGTAGATTTTTTGATGATGGCCATTCTGACTGGTGTGAGGTGATACCTCATTGTAGTTTTGATTTGCGTTTCTCTAATGATTAGTGATGTTGAGCATCCTTTCATGTTTTTGTTGGCAATCTGTATATCTTCTTTGGAGAAATGTCTATTTAGATCTTCTGCCCATTTTTGGATTGGGTTGTTTTTTTGATATTGAGCTGAATGAGCTGCTTGTATATTTTGGAGATTAATCCTTTGTCAGTTGCTTCATTTGCAAATATTTTCTCCCATTCTGAGGGTTGTCTTTTCATCTTGTTTATGGTTTCCTTTGCTGTGCAAAAGCTTTTAAGTTTCATTAGGTCCCATTTGTTTATTTTTGTTTTTATTTCCATTTCCCTAGAAGGTGGGTCAAAAAGGATCTTGCAGTGATTTATGTCATAGAGTGTTGTGCCTATGTTTTCCTCTAAGAGTTTTATAGTGTCTGGCCTTACATTTAGGTCTTTATTCCATTTTGAGTTTATTTTTGTTTATGGTGTTAAGAAGTGTTCTAACTGCCCAAAGCAATCTACAGATTCACTCCCATTTACCACTGCAACAAAATACCTAGGAATAAACCTATCTAAGGAAACATGACCTGTATGTAGAAAACTGTAAGACACTGATGAAATAAATTAAAGACAATACAAACAGATGGAGAGATATAACATGTTCTTGAGTTGGAAGAATCAACATTGTGAAAATGACTATACTACCCAAAGCAATCTAAAGATTCAGTGCAATCCCTGTCAAACTACCAATGGCATTTTTCACAGCACTAGAACAAAAAATTTCACAATTTATATGGAAACACAAAAGACCCCGAATAGCCAAAACAATCTTGAGAAAAAAAAAACGGAGCTGGAGGAGTTAGGCTTCCTGGCTTCATACTATACTACAAAGCTACAGTAATCAAGACAGTATGGTACTGGCACAAAAACAGAAATATAGATCAATGGAACAAGATAGATAAACCCACGCACATATGGTCAACTTATCTTTCATAAAGGAGGCAAGAATATACAATGGAGAAAAGACAGCCTCTTCAATAAGTGGTGCTGGGAAAACTGGACAGCTACATGTAAAAGAATGAAATTATTATGCATTTTTAATACTCTTTAGAGTGGTAACTATGGGAGAAGTCAGTGACTGAAAAAATAATCCTAAAAAATATCAGCTCATTGAAAAAAATTAAACTTTGCCTCTTTTTTGTGCTCTGTTTAGAAATTTTTAGAACTTTAGGATAAAAATCTCAAGGCATCTCTGCAGTTTACCAATTAAGATTCTATGCACTTTAAAAAATGTTGTAGCTATTGAAATGGAAGAGAATGAAACTCATAGAAACTGGAATCTTACCAGAAACTATTAAGACATCATTATGGTTTCTGGATTCTAAATCATACCATGGTCCTATAAGATTGTTTTAAAATGAGTACTATGGTTATCTGGGGAATAGGTAAATAAATTATGGTAATAATACTCATACTTCCAGACATATTGCAACTACGTTAAAGGTCAGATTCTTCCATTCCATGACGTTTAGTTTATTTTTTAACGTAAAACATAGGGTATTTTTTCCCATTGCAGTTTATTATTTCTGAGACACAGTACCTGAAAAAACACTCAGCATCCCTGAGTAAATTTCAAAACATGAACCACTAGAGTTTAGACTGCTTTATATAATAACAGTGATAGCCTTTCCTTTTAACAAAGTATATAGAACTATTGAAATATTTTCCTTCCTCCCTTTCCTGATGGGTACAAACAAAGCAACTCTTGGAAACGATTTTTCTGTGGTCACAATGAGACTATAACCTCTAGAAAGAGAACAATCTGCTCACCCCTATTTATACCTTCACAAAACACCCCTGAGTTAAGATCTCTATTGAGAATAGCAAATTGCTTAACTCCAGTGAAACTTAAATTTTCTAGCAAGGGTCTAGTTTACTTAATAGGTGTCACTTGGGTTTCTTTTTTTTTTAATACACTTCCAAAAGAATTTCTTCAGGCTACAGATGATAGGTCCAAAGAGTAGAGTCCGTTAGTAATGTATAATTCTGAACTTTTTAGAAGCTCAATAAGCATATGGGGGAGAAGAATAAAATAAAGAACAAGAAACAAGTTTGCTCTCTTCTCTTAGTACCCTCTCCCAGTTTTATTGTGATATAATTGACATATAATATTGTGTTAGTTTATATAACGTAATGATTTATGGACATGGAGCAAAATGATTATCACAATAAATTAACATACATCACCTCATGTAGTTACAAATTGTCTTCTTGTGGTGAGAACTTCTAAGATCTAGTGTCTTGGCAACTTTCAAACACATAATACAGTATTGTTAACTATAGTCTGAAATTTTCTTAATTGTCCCACATATCACAGGTGGAGATAGTAGTGACACTTCAGTTTTTGGAATGGTAAGGGTACATGTCCCAGAATAGATTTTCCAAATTACTGAAAGTTAAAAAATTTTTACTAATGTTTATATGCAAACCTTTGTAGTAGAACACTTTTAAAAATGTAATTCAGATTTTTCCTTTAAATGAACATATATTTTAAACATTAGGCAATGTTTTTCCTCTCTGAGGAATTCAGGGTCATCATTATGATCTTCACCTATTGTACTCTGACACTCCCAGGTGTCAATAAGCAACATCAGTTTCTCTTTTTCTTGCCCTTAGGATTCATGGCTTTTCTAGGAGATGCCTTTCACCTCACCTTCATCATGGACACTTCTGCATTTGCTGCAAACATTTGTATCCCTCTCTGCTCTTGATAGTCTTCCATGATGTCTCTGGGTTTCACACAGAGTTTAGATGTTGATGAGTCCCAAATTTATATCTGTAGTTCCACACTTTTCTTTAGACTCTACAGTTTTTTAAATCTCTGACTACACACAGATGTCTAAGAAACATCTCAAATCAACCAAATTCAGAATTTAGCTCCCAATTTTCTCTTCCCAAATCCCTACTTTCCAGTTGCCTTCATTTCAGTAAGTACCACTCCAGTCATTCAGTTATTCAGGTTAAACATCTTGACTCCTCTTTCTCACATCTACAGTAGATGCATCCAGTCCATCCAATGGTACAGCCTTAGATGTACCTTAAAACCGTATCTAGAAATTGATCACTTCTCACCGCCTCAGTAGCTATCACCTTGGTTCAAGCTACCCTCATTTCTTACCTGAGCAACTGCAAAGTCTCTTAATTCTGAGCTCCTGAACCTGATTTCTTTGCTTTTTCTCTTGACCCCTTGCAGTCTTAACACAGTAGTCAGAGTGGCAGACTAACCCTATAAAAGGTTAATGTTACTTCTCCAAAATTTTTCCATATCATTCAGAGTAAAAGTTAAAGTCCTTAAAATAGTCTTCAAAGTCTACACTCTTTAGCCCTTATTACCTCTCTGATCTGCCTCCTACTGCTCTTCTATTGCATTCTGTTCCAGCTACACAGTTCTCTTGCTCTACCTCAAAGATTCCCATCCCCCACCCCTGTTCTTACCCCTTGACTGAAATACTCTTTCTTTAAATAATCACATGGCCTGCTGCCTTGCATCCTAAACACACACACACACACACACTTTCCCTATTCTTGCTTGATTTTGTACCATAGCACTTGTCATCCACTAGCACATGATGTCTTTTAATTGTGTCGTTTGTTTATGTCCTGTATTGCCCTACTCCAAGCTCTAGGAAGCAAAGATTTTGGTCAGCTTTGTTCAGATCTGTACCCCAGTGCCTGGGACACTAAACAGCATGTAGGGTGATACCCAGTAACTATTGAATGAATGAATTACTTAAGTTAGAGGAGAGTAAGTCAAATTAAAAGCAATCAGTGGCCAAACAATGAGTCCAAAGGGAAGGTTATCATCAGAGTCTAAACAAGTCCCGGGAAATTTTGGTGGCATGGCACATGGTTTTGGTACATTGTGAGTTTGCCTATTACATTCTGGAAATTCATGTCTGAGACCTGTATGTTTCAAGATGAATGAACACTGATAATATTCACTGCCTTTTTAGTAGCCAACTCTATTGGCCATCACCCTCTTTTGCATTTAATTTCCTTTTTTCTGTCTGTTCATCTGCTTCAGTTGATTTTGGCTCTGGGGCTCAGTAAATAATCTTGACAGCAAAAGGCAACAATTTTGGAGTCTTTAGATCTGGTTGTGGAATATCTTCTCACTATTTATTTAGCAATTCTGTGTTTTTTGGTCTTTATCAATGAAAACTTGACTATGACATCTGTCTTATAGCTATAAGGAAATCTATAGTTGAATTCCCATTTCAGCTCTTGGATTTCCTGACAGTTATGGAAGAAAATTATCTATACTTTTGGAAGATTGCCAAAGTTTATTCCTTAAAGAACATCTAGAAATGTGCTGTCCAGCACAATAACCGCTAACTGTATATCTCTTTATATTTTAATTTAACTTTAAAGCAAAATAAAATGTAAAATTCAGTGGTAGCCACATATCAAGTGTGTGATGGTCACATGTGGTTAGTGGTTTCTGTATTGAATAGCATTCACCTAGAACATTTCAGTTGTCACCCAACACCTTATTGGTCATGCCTCTCTAGACTTATTGTTGCTGATTGAAATTTATCTATCGTAAGTTCATTCATTTGAAAATAGTTATTCAATGATGAATATCTGAGAGCCTTCCAATTAAGTGGGCCACTGGAATTTAAAGAACTTAGAATTCATGTACAAAAGTAAACAATAAATACTATGCAGTAAATGTTCCACTAGAGGCATATACAGAGTGCTATATGGACATAAATAAAGCAGTAATTTTGTCTAAGGTATGGGAATGGTCATGCAACACATGTTTGGAATCTCTTTTTGCTAGTTCCATAACTGTCAGAAAAGAAATAGTTGAACACTGGTGTCTAGCAAGTTTATATTTATTGTCGAAAAAAGCCAATCAATATCAGTTTGAACGTTAACTAATAGCATGGCTTTGCCACTGCCCAAACAATACTGTAATTAATAGCAATTTTAATGTCTGAAACCACCATAATTGCCCTCAGAAGTCAGTAGATCAATAAGAGAGTCTTTTTGGTTTTAGATATGAGTATTGAGCAATACATCACATTTTGAAAAGGTTGCTTTTGATCATGACACTCTAGACACATTTAAAATTAGTTTGAGGAGGGGATATGGGGATATATGTATACATATAGCTGATTCACTTTGTTATACAGCAGAAACTAACACAACATTGTAAAGCAATTATACTCCAATAAAGATGTTTTAAAAAATTAGTTTGAAACCTAGATAGAAATGAGAGAATTTTTATTTTTAAGATCTGTAAATTTAGACTTAAAGCGGTGCAAACAGGCAGTTACAGTTTTATTATTTAAATTTAATGAGTCTTTGCATGTTTTTATTGGAAATAAGTATTAAACTAAAAGAATTCATAAAGCCAGAGCTAAATAATCATGTTCTAAATAAATTTAAAACTTACATAAACTATAGTTAAAATAGTAAATTATTAAAATATACTGAGATAAATATTTTGGACTTTAATAAAAAACTTGATCAAGAAACAAATTTATAGAAAGATTTCTGTAAGTATTGAAATGAGAATAGTTTTCATTCATTCCTTTATTCTTTATTTATACATAAATTATATGTTGAGATTCTCTTATGACAGTATCGCATTTTAAAATATTTATCTCCAAAGGGAAATTGCTAATGATCCTGCAGTGAGATGTGTAAATACCATGTTTATCTTAGCTAGACATGCAAACTAAGATGGAAGCAAAAGGCCTAAGACCATCACATTATTTAGAAGTGATGGTGCTCTCATTTAAAGAGCAATCACTTATATTGATTGCATTCATCATTCAGGAAACACTAACAGAGATACAATGATTTGTTTGTTTTCTAAGTTGTTAGATGATGTCAAGCAAATTACCTGGGTCCAATTTCTGATACATGAAAAAATTTTCTTTTGGCATGTGTTACTGCAATTGTGAGTAATGTTCTAATCGAAGGTACATCTTTTGAGACTCTCGTATAATTTAGCTACAAATAGCCAGCTTTAGATTGCTATTTGTACATTTTCAGCCTTTAATATCTGTAAGGCTTGTAACAGGACAGACTACTTATTTTTTATGAAATGATTTTTAGCATGACCAAAATGCCTGTAACTTCTACAGAGGCAGAAAGCAATATTTTCTGATCTAGGATTCAAACAAAATGTCCACAGTGATTGATCATTTTGTCTTATTTAGCATACACCAGTCAAACAACAAATGCTATTATTGTCCAGTTCTCAGTTTTGCCTGTGTTGGGACACAGAGAGCATTTCTCTGTTATTCCAACCAACAGGGTTTAGATATCCTAGCGTGGTACCAGTCATTTGGTGGAATGAACCTAGAGGTAGAAGAAATTAGTAGGATTATAGAAGAAATGAAAATGCTAGAGGTAGACCTTGGGTGTGAAGTGAGCCCAGCTGAGACTAAGTATAAGTTTGAACAGGGGTAAGGTAAACAAGACTAGAGGCTAAGAAGCTGGGGGCATCTGATCTAATTCTGGGTGTGCACCTTAAAAGCCACTTAGCATAGGCCAATGCAGATTTCAATTAACTGTGCCACTATAAGGATTTTTATCTGTAAAACTGAGGCACTGGAACAAGAACCGAGCCCAGCCAATGGGTTAGGTCAAAATGAGTTTATTCAACAGTTGTCAGGGTTTAGGCAGGGCAGTATTCTCACCACTGTAAACAGTGAACTAGATTGAGAAAGCTGAGTGGAGAGATCCTTGGTTACTGAATTAGCTAGTTTATTCTTGCTCTACTGGAGGGGTTCAAGCTAGAAATTCTAAAATAAATGGGGAACGATGACAAGTTTCTCCTCAAAAATTTCAATGAGGCTACGGTCTCTGAAATTATTTTTTCCTATCCATGGACTCTAATAAATTTGTAATGCTAACTTTATCACTACCTATAGTTTATCACTTCGGATATCCAATTTCCTTCAACTTTCACTGGTTTAAGTTATGACTTGTATTATTACATTAGCCCAGCATTCTCCCTTCTTTACCTTTTAAAGTCTTATCCAGTAAGGGAAAGTTAAGTCACCTCATTTTTAAATCTTTACCAGGTCTATTCATCATAATGAATCACACCTTCCTCTGGACTTCCTGCTTCTTTAAGTCCAAGTAGTACTTTTTTCATGCTATGGTTCAGATTCTATATTTTTCTAATTAGATTGTATGCTTAGGATGGATAGGAATAACATCTTAATTATCTATCTCCCTATCACCTAGCAAAGTGGTTTGCATATAGCAATCATTAATTAACATCTGTTCAATCAAGTTACATGATATTTACACAAATTCTAAGCCTGACTCAATGAATCACTTATTGTTCTCAGGTTACTTAGCCTATCTTGCCCTCAGTTCTTCATTTGTAAATTGAAGGGGGACAATTTATTCTCACTGTAGATTAATTTTATAGTTAAGGAATCCAAATAAGGATGAAATGGGGAAGACGGTCATTGACTCAGTACATATTTATTGAACATCTAAAATTTGCCAGGCACTCTTTTGAGCATCATTATTTGCTAGAGGAATCTCTCTTGGGCCAGCTCAGTGCAGACAGTATTTGAACTTCAGCCAGTATCACACATGAGACAGCTACCTGACATCCCTGATTTACAGCATAGCTCAACCTCACATCTGCCCCTGCTATGATGTTTGGCTGATACTTTTAAAAAAGAAGAGTATGGAAATAACAAGAATGTAAAATTAGCAACATATGAACAATAAGAGGTAAAAAGTAGAGTCCAAAAGGGTAAAGGTGGTAAATTAAAATACTAAACAGGAAAATATAAGCAAAGATAGTCATGATAAAACAACCACGATCATCCTAAAACATTAAACATAATTTTGGTAAAGAAGGTCCTATGGTTTGAGGTTGCTGTCCATGATCTGGAGGCATCTTGCCTCATTCTCTCCAGGCTTAGGCTCTTGCTAGGTAATTCACTAATGGGAGAGAGAGCTCAGGCTTATATCCTTTAATTTCCACCATTGTGAGGAAGAATATTGTTCTCTGAGTCACCTCCAATGGGAAACTCCTATCATTCCAAAATAAACTTGCTCAGCTGGGGTGAGAGTAACCCTCCTATCCACCAACCCCACCTTGGGAGATTGGGCAATTGATCTTCTAAGAACACCATAAATACAGGGATGCAAAGAGCCTCACTGCCAGTAAAGTTCTATATTATTGATATGAAACTATTATAATATTTCATGTGAAGAGGAATTGAATAGAAAAAAATATTAAAAAGTAAAAAGAGCCAATGACTAGAAGGTTTTTAATCACATAAGTGGGAGAAATGATCAGAAATTGAAGAGTGATAATCAGTAAAATTCATGGAAATTGAGAACCAAAACTATTCGTCCAAAGAGCTCAATCAGTATATTTTCTAGAATATTTTATCTCCAATATCTATAAAGTGCTGTCACTGGCACCAAGAGAAAATCATAGGAATTGTTTCCTTGAGTTAAAAATTAATTCAAATTACATTAATACAGTTTTTTAAAAAGAGGTTCATATCCACACTGGGCTATTACAGCATTCCCTACAAGAAATACAATTTGTATAAGGGTCTTGGAAGCCTCCCTGGAGAAATTGCCAATGAAATGTGAGACTCACAATTGACCAAACAGAATGCCAGAATCAATAATCCAGAACAAGGAAAGGCAACAGGAATGTCTCCAACTTTTGAAAGAGTAAGCTGTGTGTGGTGGGCACATAGGGCTCACCAGATACCACGTGTGCCGCTCTGTTACTCAGACTCCTCCGCAGTTAGGACTTTACAGACTGAGGCAGTTCTCAGTAGGTGTGCTTCTGCCATTTTTCTATCAGTTTTCCATCACAGTCACCAGTGCTAGATGGCGTAACTAAAAAATAAAATCTACCCACATGGGCTTCCATGATCACAAAATAAACTTTTGTTGTCTAAAGCCATTGAAATATACATATCAACATATATGTATATTTTTAACACAAGAAGTCAGGGAATTTTCTTCTCAAGAAAGAATATATCTGTAAGCCTTATGATACCTCCATGGGAAGGATCATAAAACTAAAAGAAACCTATCATTACCAAGAGGCCAGTGTTAGAGGCTAACTGAGAGAATACCATCTGCTGGAGGAAAATCGCCTCAATTTTGGAGACCCTCTAAACTATTACCAGGGAGTCCCAGTGGAATGGGCCATGAGAACCCTGACACTGACCATGCTAAATCCCCTTGGGACTCTGAATACTGAGTTGGACTCCAGTTTCCTGAGTTCCTGTGCCTGGAGTCCTATTGTACTCTGCTGCCTGACTAACTGATCTCCCTCATATGCTCCACTACTTCTTGCCAAGCTGACTCTTAGAACCCTCTGACTTCTGTCAGAGACTTGTTGTGAGCCCCTCCTGTAGTGGAAATCAGACTGCCTGGGTTTAAAATACTGCCTCTATCACTTCCAAGCTGGATGACCCATTCCAAATAGTTTTTATCACTTTAGTCCCTCTCTACCTTACTTAGCTCATCTTTAAAATAGGGATAATACTTGTACTTACCTTATAAAGTTGATATGAAGATTAAATGAGGTAATCCTATAAAGTATCTAGAAGAGCTTATGTCATGGCAAAATAGTCATGGTTAGCCCTCCTTATTGTCAATTGTTGGAATTAACAGTTAACTAGTTGTAATTGCCCGATGTTCAAAAGATGCTGAGAGCTGGTACTCACTAGAAGCCCTGACACTTTCTGGTTCTCCATCTTGGAGATTTAGATCTAATCTCTGAGATTTAAATTCCAGACACAAATTAGTATGGAATTTGTTATATTGCCTTGGGATTGAGAACTTGGACTATTGTGCCCTTCTTGAATATGCCCCATTCTTCAAACCTTCACATTCCTGTGATTTCAAGCATGAACTATATTTATAGCATTTTGAAGTAAAAGCTGAAAGGGTAGGAGGTTATAGATTTCCTATATATAGAGAGAGTGCAGCATTTGAGTTAATAGTTTCAGAATTTTAATAATTTTTCTTCAACTTCTCATAAAAGGTACTTGTTCTTTCTTCAGTCAAGATAATACCTCTGGCTGTTCTTTTCATGCGAGCATCTTCAGGGTGCTGGTAAATATTCCATTTCTTTATTAGGATGCTTGTTATACAGGTATGTTCCCTTTCTGAAAATTTGTAGACTGGACATTTATGATTTGTGTAATTTTTTGAACGCATGTTATACTTTGTGAATTCTACATTTAAAAAGGCTTGAATGGAAGTGTAGTTTAGTGTTCTTTACATTACAGGGATGATTTTTCTGCTAGACTGGCAAAGTTTTATACACCCACACACATGTTAATTTTATGATTTGTGGTATTACATAAAATAGTTGTTACTTAGGTAATAATCCTAAGTATGCAATTATTAAGAGGTGGTGTATTTCATTTGAGTTAAACATACATATGTTCACTTAAAATATTGTTATTCTTAAAAAGGTAACTTGCTCTTTTGTTTACTCCTGAGTGTGTATCTACTGTGTTTGGTCTTGTATTTAAGGGCAATTGCTTATTACCTGTAGATGTCACCTTATAGGCTCAATTTGCCCACAGGTGGAAAAAATTCTGTTAAATGAATTATACAACTTGATTAGGTATTATTCTTTTTTAAAATTGAAGTGTAGTTGATTTACAATATTGTGTTAGTTTCAGGTATACAGCAAAGTGATTCAGTTGTACATATATGTATATATCTATATTCTTTTTTGATTTTATTCCATTATAGTTTATTACAAGATATAGTTCCCTGTGCTATACAGTTCCCTTGCTGTTTATTTTATATATGGTAGTATGCATCTGTTAATCCCCAATTTATCCCTTCCCCCCTTCCCCTTTGGTAACCATAAGTTAGTTTTCTGTGTCTGTGAGTCTATATCTGTGTTGTAGATAAGTTCATCTGTATCATTTTTCTAGATTCCACATTTAAGTGATATATTTGTCTTTGACTTACTTCACTTAGTATGATAATCTGTAGGTCCATCCATGTTGCTACAAATGGCATTATTTCATTCTTTCTTATGGCTAATGTTCCATTGTGTGTATGTATATTATGTATGTATGCGTGTGTGTGTGTGTATATACACACACACACACACACACACACACACACACACACATATATATATATATATATATATATATATATATACACACACCACATCTTCTTTATCCATTCTTCTGCTGATGGATACTTAGGTTGATTCTATGTTTTGCTTATTATAAATACTACCACTATGAACATTGGGTGTATACATCTTTTCAAATGAGCTTTCGTCTTCCAGATATATGCCCAGGAGTAGGATTGCTGGATCATGTGGTAATTCCATTTTCAGTTTCTTAAGAAACCTCCATACTGTTTTCCAGAGTGGCTGCATTAATTTACATTTCCATCAACATTGTAGGAGGGTTCCCTTTTCTCCACAACCCTCTCCAGCATTTATTACTTGTAGACTTTTTGATGATGGCCATTTTGACTGGTGTGCAGTGATAGCTCATTGTAGTTTTGAGTTGCGTTTCTCTGATTAGGTATTATTCTGTTTAACATTTAAACTGCTTTTAGAGACATACAGGCCTTCTTATAGTGTTAATATAAATGGAGCATATTTTAACAATTTAAAAGAAGAATCTGTTATGTAGTTGAATGCAAAATCTTCAAAATATATTGTGAATTTTAAAAAAAGGCAACATAAACATTTGTATGTTATTCAATTATTTGAGTAAAAAATTATAGTGGGAAAGAAGACAGACTATATATTTTTTTCATATATGCTTAAAATATAGGTGAAAGAACACTTGAGACTAATATAAGTGACTTTTCTTGGTGGAATGAATGGAAACCAGGAAAACTGGGAAAATAATTGAAACAAGAAGACACTTTACAGTAAATATCTTTGATTTCAAGTTAATGAAAAAATATAGATTGCACACTGAAAATTAACCTATAAGCATACAATAACTGTCTTAAGATAGTAATTCTTTAGATTTTAGGGGTACTTATCCTCAAGACCCATATAATATAAAGGGACACACACAGACAATACACTCCATCTGGAGGGATGATACAGTTAGCAAGAGGCTCTAGCACATCGGAAGAAAAGGCAGGAAGGGAAGAGATATGGGAACATATGTATATGTATAACTGATTCACTTTGTTATAAAGCAGAAACTAACACACCATTGTAAAGCAATTATACTTCAATAAAGATGTTTAAAAAAAAAGAAAAGGCAGGAAGAGAGGGGAGGGAGGAGGGATCTAAAAGAGACGTGGGACAGGAGCCAAAGGTAAACGCTGCTGCCTTGTAAGTATCTCTTTTAATTACTGTGCGGGCTGCCAACTTTGGGGAAAAACTGAGGTACATCATTTTCACAAGGGTTCTTCCCCTTCACGCTTGGGAAATGAATTGCTTATTTCTCCCAGAGTTTCAAGGGATGGATTCATTATTTTAAGTTATAGATAAAATGAGTTGTGATCGAAAGAAAATATTTTGCATTTTCTGTCCTAGATAGAAGATACTCTTCCTGTCTCTTAGCAATACTCATTGAAGTGCTGCTATAATATCTTGTTTTTTATATAAATTGATTTTTTATTATAGTCCTCTGGAACTTTTCATGTTTCCTGTCATTTATAATAAAATAAATATATAGATTCATATATTTAAAGTAGTTGTTCAAAGTCTATTTTAAAGCAGTAAAAGTTGTTTTTAATTTTTTTTCTGGGGGCAGAGAGAGAGAGAGAAAAACAAATAATAGTTACATCCCAGAGAAAAGGTTCAGCCCTTATAGCCTTACAGCTTCTAAAATCTTAGGTTAGCCAATTTTAGTTTTCTGCATCTTCTAGCCAAACAGAATGTAAGGAAAATAATTGTCCTAAATAATATAAAAATTTCTAATGGTGGTAAGTGCCAAATAATTTTGCTATGAAATTAAGGTTCTTAACGTGAAAATTGTCAGGATTTCCCATGTCTATTTACATTTAAAAATATTGTTTAAAATTTTACAGCATACTTGTAGGTATGTAGTGGGTATTTAACTTTTGTCAATGCAATACTCATATGAAGAGGGAAAACATGTTAATTTAACTAGTAAATAGAAAAACCTGTTCACTTATTGGAGATTCAACTTGATTTGGATTTAGAAAATCTAGGTTCAAGTCTGAACTCTTCTAATTACCTGTTCTGTGATGGGGCAGGAGGACGGGGCCATGTCTCTCTCCCATGCTCATGAGTCTCATGGTTAAATGCAGATGATAGTAACTAACATACTGGGTGGTTAATGGAATCAAAAAAACAAGCATATCTTGCTTTATTGTGCTTCACAGATACTGTGTTTTTACAAATTGAGGGCTCGTGGTAACACTGTTGAGCAAGTCTATCAGCACCATTTTTCCAACAGCATTTGCTCACTTCATGTCTCTGTGTCACATTTTGGTAGTTCTCACAATATTTCAAACTTTTTCATTATTGTGTTTGTTATGGTGATCTGTTGTCAGTGACCTTTGTTAATACTGTGACTTGCTGAAAGCTCAGATGATGGTTAGCATTTTTTAATTTTAGCAACAAAGTATTTTCAAATTAGGGTATGTACATTGGTTTTTGAGACATAATACTGTTGCACACTTAATAGACTACAGTGTAGTATAAATATAATTTTTATATGCACAGGGAAACCAAAAGATTAATGTGACTTGCTTTATTGCGATATTCGCTTTATTGTGGTGGTCTGGAAACAAACCTGCAATATCTCTGAGGTATGCCGGTAAAATTGTATAAAAACATTTTCTAAATCTTAATGATCCATAAAATGTTATTATTCACTTGCTTATAGCATAGATTAACTGGAAAATTTACAAGTCTCCACAATGCTTTTTTGGGTAGATACATTTGCAAAACAAAAGACAGTGAGTGACAATATCTGAATTAAAATATTGCTTTCCAATAAAGAGTTCTGGCTTTCTAAAAAACCAAGACTTTCATGTTGACGTCACTATTATGAGTATTACTACTATATAAGCACTCAGAATAATAAGTTGGCTATGGTTGGACTACTGATTTTTCAGTTTTGCATCTTTTCATTTGATAGGAACAAACTTAGCCATTCTGTATGACAATGCCATTTGTTCTCAATTTTTAAAAACTAGTAATATTAACCTGATTGACTTTTCTCAAGGCTTCTTACATCTTACATTTTATCCTCATAAATTAATTAATCTGACAGTTTATTGCAGCCAGTAGTTTAATTTTTCAACCTGCTGTGGTCACATACATACTGTGTGGATGGTGCAACATAAGATAGTGCTGTAATAGACAGTTTCAAATTTAGGGATGTGTGTAGTCATTAGGGTGTATCTACACACCAGAAACCTCCCCATGTAAGTTGCTTTTCGTGCCATGTTTTTTTCTTAATGCTCATCTGTAGTGACAAAATGGTGGGTGAATAAACCAACAGATGGTTTTATCTCAATGGCTGAATCATGGAATGCATCATTAGTTTCATATCTGTGCTGCACAAGGAATGCTGGCTTTTCTGTGGGCATCTGGCTGGCAGTTCCTCGAGGGTTTGTCACACACATAATCTAAGCATCCCAGCTGTGTTTTCAGTTCCCTGGTGTCTACTTTGGCATGAGAAGGTGCTCATGAGCCAACCTAATCCTCTTGTTAATTCTGCGGGCAGCTAGAAGAGGACTCAAATCCTAAAACCCTAATATCTACCCTGGTGTACTTCTTTCATTTGAATTGGCTGGTTTGTCAAAGATTTTTTTCTCTTTAGTTTTGATCAGTGAGATTTAGGATTATTATAAAACAGAAGATGCTTCATTTCAACTAAAAACATTGATATAATGAGATAAAACATATGTAGGGTAGTAATTAATGAGGTTACCATTAGATGCGTCACAAAGGTTTTGTTGTTGTGTTTTAGCCCACCAAATGAAAGTAGTGTCTAATAGCAACACTTTCCTAATTTATCATAAAAAGACAAATCCTCTCAGATTAAGGGTCTATAAAGTTTATTTGGAGGAATAGCAAGGTTGACCTCATGAGCTTAACAATTTGTGAATCTCCTAAAGTCCCTTGGATGTTCTAGGGAAGTATGGGTTAAAACAACAAACACCTACAAAAGTGTGCTTTTGTATGACGATGAAACAGAACTACAAATAAAACTGTAAAAATTACACATATAAAATATATGAAAATGGGAGAAGGCAAGATCAGGTGAAATATCACTTTTGTTTTCTCATGTGTATAGATTACTGACCCATTATTGTGAAAGTGTATATTAGTCAGATTTTCTGTGATAATGTCACATAACACCAATACTTCCATGGATTGTATCAAAAAACATTTATCCCTTGCTCATAGGTCTGCTAGATGGCTGAGGCATCTCTTCTCTAGGCTCCAGGCACATTTAGGTGTGTTCAATATATCTGTCATTCTGAGATGCAGGTTGAATAAACATTAGCTAACTAGGGCATATTCTTCTCATGGCAGAAAGGAAGAGATAAGAGGCCAAACCAAAACACATAAGCGCCTTTAAAGCCTCTGTCTGAGTAGGTTGTATGTCATATCCTATCATATTCCTTTGGTCAAGGCAAACTACATAGTCAAGGCAAACATCAATAGCGTGGAAACACGTACTTCTTCAGCGATTGGGTAGGGAGAACAAATATTTGTGGTATAATTATTCAATCTACTCATAATTTGTTCTTTGGATGACAAATAATAACTTTCCTTTCTTCCAGCCACAAAAAATATTCACCCCTATGCCAGTAAAGACCCCTTCCTCCCCTCAAAGTTTTATGCTCTTATGGCATCAGACTTGAAGTTCAGAATCTTGTGATAATCTCTACAGCACAGCTGCCCCTCCCCCGACCCCCCACGCACCATTCGGTGGTGGAACAGGACAGGATAATCTCTAAAAATGTGTAGTTTCCTGCCACCCACATCTGGCCCCAAAGCCAATGTCATTAATTTTATGTTTTCCTTCAGGCATCCCGCTTCTGGTTTCAAGTTCTGTATTAGTTTGTTTTTGTTGTACTAATGGTACATAACAATGGATTGAAGCATGCCAGTAACTTACAATAACATACAATTAATTTCCAAAAATGGTCCTGTGGGTTGGCTGCGGAGGCTGCGCTCTAAGCTGTCACTGAGGATCGCCTTGGTGTCACATGTCCGTCATCCTGCAGCCCAGGCTGAAGGAGCAGTTGCCACCTGGAAAGCTCTTTCCTTGTGGAAAGATCTAAAGTGCAAAAGAACAAGAGAAATCACCCACGCACATTTTAAGTGTTTGCTTGGATATGACTTATGTCACATCCTTACGTTCTGTTGGCCAAAGTCAGTCACGTGGCCAAAATCAATCAACTGAATAGGAATTTTACTCCTCCCGTAAAAGGTGTGAGTGGGGAGTAAAATATTTGTGAAAGTAGTACAGCCTATTTCAAATGATTAAGTGGGTAGTAGCCAAATAAAATATAGTTTTGGACTTTAGGGGGAAAAAGTTTCTAAACTTGCCCTGAGAGGAAGCTATTACCTTTACAGTATCCTCCTTTGTTTCCTTGGGCAATTTTCTCAATGCCATTCAGAGTCTTCACTGTTCTAGTTCCACACAAAACTCGCTTTGCTAGAACATTCCTTGTAGAGAAAAGAGCTGGGAAGAAGTAGAACCATATAAAAACAGCAAAACAAAAGTCACTCAAATTGTAGGCCACAGATGTTTTTTTCTTACCTTGAAAAGATTGTTTTCAATGAGGGAATCATGCATTTCAGGGTTACAAAATTGACACTATTAGTTCCTTGTGAAATGTGACCTTTTAAATGAAATAGCTTTACATTGCTGTCATCACTAGAAAAGGAAAAGGGAAATAAAAACTAAATAGAATTTCAAGTATTTAGGCTTGAAATTACTTGAATTTCATTATCTCTAATGCTCATTGACTCCATATAATATGGCTTTATCATTTATTATAAAATATTAAAGGACAGACAAAGTGGGTTAAATACAAATGCCAAGTAATTAACATAATAGAAAGTTTATATCTAGTATCATTTTATAAATAAAAAGTTTCGTTAAAGAGGATTGTCTGAAGTTACAAGGTGGGTTAATGTGCCTCTTAATAGCAGCATTATGCATTAAAATACCAATGAAAAAGGTAAAATAGGACTATGAATCATTGAGTAGCAAAGTTATAATTTTAGCATAATTTATGTCATAATTGACCAAAATTATTTTTATGATAATGACTTTCTCAAAAGATAGCTGTAAAAGAAGATAAATACAAACTGCTAGAGGTACAAATGCTTTTTTATTTTATGATTTTTCTTTCCCTTACACTTAGAGGAGCTTCATTTATTCCTGCACAGGTGTTTCAACTTTTATAATGTGTTGGATTCAATTCAACAAACCTTATGTCCCCAACCATGGGCAAGACGCTGTGGGGATATAAGGACAAAAATGGCCCTTTAGTTGGTGATATTATAGTTCACTGGGGAGAATGTCTGTTGTAGTTTGTTTTTGCAGAAACAAATTTGCTCAGCTTTTAAAATTAAAAAAAAAGTACTAATCAATGTTACAATAAAGAAGCAGGACTTCTAATAAAGATTTCGATGAGGTAACTCTCAGCTCCTCTCCCTGCCAGTACACTGAAGTGCTCAGTATTTTTGGTTCCAATATCATGAAATGACACTGCTTGAAAAGTTCCACGCAGTTGCCTATTTATTTTATAACCTGTTTAGCAGAAATTGTTTCCATGGCTTCCGGCCATTGGGCGTATCCTAGCTCTGTGACTTGGCATAGCAGTGCTTCCTTCCATCTGACTTAATTTAAGCATCTTCTTCAGCTCTACCTTCCAGCCAGTACCCGAGCCTTTCCAAAAAGGGTGCTAGAAAGAGCACGGAACTGGCCATTTGAATATCCATGTTGTAGGTCTGGGTGCATGACCGTTTGTCTCTGCCTTACTTTAATTTTTAACCTATTAAAAAAAGAGGATTTGAAATATATCTTTTCAAGGTCTCTTTCAACTTCATTTCATCCTCTGTGTATTGCTTCCCTTCTTCGGTCTCTACTGCTCAGTACAGTAGAAGTCCTCCAGCTTCAGAATCAAAGAGCCTGGTGTACACTCTGCTTGCTTTGTGGGTTTTGGTGTCCTTATCTATAAAAGAGGGAAAACGATGTCTTCAGCTCAGTTATCTGGAAGAGTAAACTAGCTAGTCGGTACAGTGCTTAAGACACCACTCAGCACAGAGCAGGTGCTTTCCCATTGTGGTCTCCCAAGTGTCACACAATTCCCTTTTCCTTTCCATCTCTTTTCGTGTTTACCCTTGTTTGCTGCTTGGGCCTCTGCAAAGGGCCTGGCTAGGTGTTCTGAGAATAAAAGAGACATGAGCCTTGCTGGCTTCTAAATAGGCTTCTCTTTGGAAAGACCAGAACTGAATAATGGGTATGACTGCTTTAGTGGCCCTGGGTGTTTGTGACAGGAGAAAGCTTCTAGTTGTATATAAGGAAATGGTGGCAAAGGAGACACAGCTACAATAATCCTGCCTGAGTTTAACTGAGATACTCCAGGACTGGTTTATCTGGAAATCGAGCTCTCAGAAAAAAGCACTGCTGAGGTTAATGGTCAGCAAATTTCTATTGGTCACATGCCATCTTCAATATTTCTGCCCCATTTGTCCTATTATTTGCTTAATATTTTTTCTTGAAAGTGATCCAAATTAGTCACTCAGTCTAGTTCAAGCAGTAATATCTGTAAGATCATGTTTTTGATGTGCTAATTATGTTGATTTCTTAATACACATAAGAGTAAATATATAACTATTAACATTTTAAAAATATTTCACCTAAAACCCTCTAGATCATCTCTGGGAAACACTGACTTACTTTTGATTAGAATTGGCAAATGGCTGTGTGATGGTTGGAGGATTAGGTATGTGGAATGCGAAAAAGTCTGTCCTGGGAAACAGTGGCTAGTGGAGGCTCCAGTCTTTCCCTGTCTATTGCTCAGGAGGGCTTCCTCTTGAGAGGTGGTTTGATATTGTGTTAAGAGCACAGATTCTAGAGCCTGATTGCCTGGGTTCAAATCCCAACTATCATCTTTTAGCCATGTGTAGCCTTGGGCAAGTTACTTAGCATCCTTGTGCTTCAGTTTATCTTTAGACATGGGGATAACAGGAGTGTCATAAGAATTTTGTGAGGATGCAGTGGGTTAACATATGTAAACCTTTCAGAATAGTGCCTGTTCTGAATGTAACTATAAACTGATATTATTATTACTATTCCTCTCCTAAGAAAGAAAGACTCATAGTCTCCAATAACATGATATGGTCTGAAGACCTGAATTTAGCTTTAACAGCCCAGCTAATATTTTACTAAAACACCAAACCAAATATTTTGGAATATACATATATATATATATTTTTTACTAAGATAATTTGGCCTTAGTTCATAATTGTTAGGCTACTTCTGGTAAGACTTTATGCATTCCCTTTTCTGCTCTTCTAAAGTGCCAATGAAAAGATTTCGTATTCAAAATTGTATTATTTATTAATTTACACTGTGACTTAAACTTTTAAACCTTGATAGGTTATTTTAAGTCCATAAAATACTGTCTGTAGTCTGACCACAACTTTCAAAAAACACATAATACAGAATGCATGATACTTTAATTCTTTAGTGATATATCGAGGAATGATATTCCAAATTGTATTATTCATACAATGAATCAATAAAGCTTAACTCTTAAAAATGCTAAGATAAAGAAATTTTCCATGCCCAAGGCTCTTGGTTAACTGTGCACATTAACATAAGTGCAAGAAAGCAAATCACATTTTATTATTTTTAACTTTGATGACAATAAATAAGCTACTTTGTGTGAAAACTAATATATCCTCTTTCAAATGCTCTACTTTTACTCTCTGATTGCTGTCAGAGTTGCCCTGTGAGTGGAAAGTGGGTGTTAGCCAGATGACTGTAGACTATTCTCCATGGGGGGATAGTTGCTTAGATGATCATGTTTCTGAAAGGATATCAGGTGACTTCCTTATGTGTGTAGGAAAAGGAAAGAAGAGTACAGAATATTTTATTTTTCCTGTCTTGTCATGAAACCTGGCTTAACTACCTGGCTGGTAGTTGAGCAGAAAAGAAACACCACTGCTTCTGATATTGCTTCCTAGCTCTTAACCTATTTTTACAGCTTTCCTTATGTATCGATACGTTTTGAGTGTATGCTAAGGTCCCCTTTGATAGGTAACTCATGAAGTAAATGGTTGTTTGTAACAGTCATGCAATATCTGGGATAAAAGAAGATAATGCAATTAAAAGAAGAGAGGGAACAATACATCCCTTCGCCTTTAATCCCCAACACTGTTCCCATATGTCTGATAATGTATGGGTGCAAAGTGAGTTATCAAAGTTCATCACTGGAAGGCAGGAAGGATCTGGAACACCACTTCTACTCTGAAGGCTCTTCTATTAAATAAAATAGACAACACTGTTGCTGGGTTGGAAAAAAAGACACACCAAACATGGTTCTGTTTCTGAACTAACTTACCTTCCATTTGAGAAGGTAAAATACATGCATGTAAGCAGCTAAGTAACTTGTGAAAATTGATAGTCCAAAACATTCTACAAGGTAGATTTTATTCAAGGACAAAATAAGTGTTCTATCCATTTGAGAAAGGTGAGTGATCTGAGATGACTTTTTTTGAGAAAAAGAGGAGCCAATGTTTATGATAGGCATAGTGAAAGAGACAGGCATGGAAAGGTGGGGAAAATTGTAGCAGTGTGCATCGTGGTGAGAAAACATAAAGAAAGACTGTCAGACACCTGGTTGGTGGTGCTGGCTGATTTATGAAAGCAGGAAATGGAAATAAATCTAGAAAGGTAAAGAGGGTCAAATTTTGGAGGGCTTTGGATGCAGGATGAAGGAATTCAAATTTTAGTCTATCAGCCAGAATGCAATTGAAAGCTTTTGAGCAATAAAATACGTGAAAATCTTGTGTGTGTGTGTGTTTCAATAGGAGCTTTTGGTGGTGGCATTATGCATAAATTTTCCTTCTAAAATATTTGTCTTATGTTTTCTACAAGTATATTTATGTTGACAGCAGGAGCAAATTAAGAAATTCAAATAATATATGAGAAATCTGTATTTCAGGCAAACTACGTGTTGATGGTGTGTAGGATAATTGGATGTACTGGGGTTGGGGGAAGCTAAAACCTAAATCTCAGTCAGCTCTTTGGAGTGACTACAGGTATGTATGCACTGAAGTTATTCCCGTTATTGTCAATGAACTGTAAGAGTTATTTTATGTCATAAAAATTTAAGAAGCAGTAGTCATCAGGAATAATACAATCAAATAATTCTTAAAAAAAATTTAAAAATCTGTCATACATGCAACCAGATGAATATATTTCACTTATGCTAAATTAGGTGTGCTACACAGGTTTTCTACCAAAACTTGTTGAAAATAGCATTTTGTTGCTATGACAACCTAGAACAGCAATTGGAAACTAGAACATTAAAGGTGAGACAGAAAAGACAGACAAATAGTTCATATTTAGCTAAATGGTATTCCTTTTTGATTTTTATAAATCCAGGGAGAAATTTGAAATTCTCAAGTGTTCAAAAATGAATAGTTTCCCCCCTTAAAAGCATATAGATTTAGAATGTCCAGTTATATTTGCATATTCTGCTGGTTATTAAATGACTCAACTATCCTTTATTTTCTTCTGAATCTCAAAAACTTTTTTCATCTATTTGAGCTTTGATTGCTTTTGGTAGATTCTGAACATTTTGATCCTTAGCTCAGGATATGATAGCTATTTATTGATTGAAACTCTGGTTTTCAAAATGTGTTTTATGAATCCTAAGTGTTACACAAAATATATCTAAGGTTTGTTTGGAAGGAGGCATGGTCATTATGGCCACTTGGTTTAGGTGCTTGCTGTTTCTTTTAGATTTTACCTCAGTGCCACACTAGGAATTGCAGTTGTGGGGCTCAGCAAAAGAGTAGGTAGTTTCATAATTCAAAATGTTTGCAGCAATCTGATAAAAATACAATATTTTGCATCCTAATAATTTTGGCATGAATTTCAGATAACCATTTGAACAATAAATGCACATTTTCTGTTTATAGTTATAAGATATCCTCAGTGTCTTACATTCAGATAGCAAACATTATATAAGAATACATACAGGTAGTGAGATTTTATATTAACGTTCAGATAGGTAAAACTTTATGTGTAATTTCTATTTGTAGGATTTTTTTTTTTAATGGGTTTATTTATTTATTTATTTATTTATTTTTGGCTATGCTGGGTCTTCGTTTCTGTGTGAGGGCTTCCTCTAGTTGTGGCGAGCAGGGACCACTCTTCATCGCGGTGCGCGGGCCTCTCACTATCGTGGACTCTCTTGTTGCGGAGCACAGGCTCCAGACGCGCAGGCTCAGTAGTTGTGGCTCACGGGCCCAGTTGCTCCGCGGCATGTGGGATCTTCCCAGACCAGGGCTCGAACCCGTGTGCCCTGCATTGGCAGGCAGATTCTCAACCACTGCGCCACCAGGGAAACCCCTATTTGTAGGATTTTGAAAACACTTAATTGAAGTCAACATTTATGAATTCCTAGGCACTGGGATACAGGATATTTATGACATGATATTATTTAATCTGCCCTAAAGGAAATTGATGTGTTTACATAAAGAGACATAATATACCTAACTATTGGAGAAGAAGTATAGTATACCATTTTAAAAAATCAGCAGGAAAATATTTTTTTTCTGGAAATTAAAAAATAAGCTTCATATAGGAAGTAATAGTCCATCAAAAAGTTGCGGACAGGCATTGTTCTGCACAAAGTAGAACTTTGCCAGGCAAATCAGGATGTATGGTCACCATATTCATGGAAGACATTACTGATGCAAGTATGTAGCTTTGTGGAGATAGAAAAACGAGATTTAGAGTCTCTAACATTATCATCAAGGAATGCACATTGGAATCTTGGATTCATGTTCATTCTCTTTTACAAAAAATATCTTTAGCTAAAATATGGGTGACTCTGCGATTTCTGCAGAATAGGAAGGAAAGGTTTAAACTAAGATTCTTGAATGCAAGTGATGTGAATTATTCTTGAAAACCTCTCCCTTTGCAAGCTTAACATCTGTCAGTATCAGTAAAGAAAAGGAAGGTTTTGGAGGGTTCTTCAGACTTGTGGAAGCCTCCTTTCATCCCTGCCAGGGGATGGAGGAAATGTGGAGGAGAGGAGACTCCCCTTCCTGTGCTGGATGCCGTATCCAAGGTCCCTCCCACACACCCCCCCCCCCACCCCCACTCATTCCTGTAAGCAGAAAAGGAAAAGGGAGAAGTGCCAAAATCTGGCTTCAGGTGAAGGTGAAAAACTTAATTCAGAGACTCGTTCATTCTTACACTTATTTACTTGATAAATATTTATCAGGCACCTACTGGTGGAAAATAAAACCAGCTCAGAATTTATAATCTAGGGGGGACAGACAAACGTTAAACAACCGAACAAGTATACCCTCAATTTTAACAGAAAAAAAGTACAATATGTGCTCCTTCAATGTTTGTTGAATGAGTAACAGATGCAGTCATAGAAATAAACTGGGAGAGAGATAAGCAGGGGTGGACTTGGATTATGTGGTCAGGGAAGGTCTTTCTGCAGATCTAGGCAGAAAGAGAAGGATGGTGTCTTCATTTCCTTTATGAGCAATCGTAAAGAGCTTCTTAGCACCCTGAACTCTGAAGTTGGGTTAGAGAAATCAATGTACAGTCTGGGAGAAGACCCCAGCCTTCTAGTGGCCCTCAACATGTGAGAGTAAGCCGGGTGAAGTAATCTGTTTAGGAGGGGTTGATGTAGATGGGTCGGGGAATGAGTTGGGGATGAAGATATCCAGGCCTACCTCTGTCCCCCATTTTGTTCCCAATATGTATTATTTTTTTCAAAAATCATTAGGTTACATGCTAATGAGCCCCAGTGGAAATGAACCTGAATCCACAATGATCATCCCAGTTTTGCATTAAGAACTTTATATCTTTTTGCAACTGTTGTATTATTAGACTTCACAAATATTTAAAAATATAAACCATTCTTTTTGTTTAGTATCAGAGTAAATGACTCCTACCCGTTAGAAAAGATAGGAGGTACTTAGCTAATAGATTCATGATGATTTCTTGCCTCTCTGTTCTTGAAAGCTCTTGAAAATTAGGGCTGTCTTATGAATCTTATGTGTCCACTCTTTGGAGAGAAATATTATAGCATCAACTCTTTATATAATATTGTCAGTTTATTTTTTCTGATATAAGAGATTTGACAATAGAAATGTATGAACTTTTGCTGTTTTTTTCCCCTTTGAGTTCAGGTTTATTTTAAAAGGGCTTCTTTACAATGCAGAATATTTAGACTTTATTACACATAAATGATAACTTGTATATTTTTTTTAAAAAGCATAGTCTAGAGGATAGAGACTTGTATGGATGCCAGTAGCTACCAGTTACCTGACAGTTGTGTTCCTTGCTTTTCCTAAAATTTCCATTTTGCTGTGCTGCAGTGTACACACCCATTTGGCACATAAGCCTTTACCCTGAGAAATAGTGTATGAACAAATACTGAAGTGACAGATGTACCTCCAGAAGGATATTTAAATTGATTTTTTTGTCCTAAAACCTTTGTTTTTTTCCCCAAATTCTCTAACTTTAAATGTCATTCCACATAACCCATTTTATTGCTATTATGGCTGCTCTGACACCATTGTTTTCTAGTCACTTTGATATATTTAGAGAAACACTGAATATTTGTGCATACAACAAAGGCATATTTTATGTTTTCTAGGTCTTTAGCTATTCCTCTTCATATACAATTTCCTTCTGAATAAAATGGAGCACTTTTATAGGAGGAAATATGGGTTCATCAAATATTTATTTATAGGTTTATGGTCTCTTAGTTGTATTTTCTTTCACTCAACCTGGCACTCAGTTTTATTTTGCTTTGTTTGGATTTTACATTTATGTGGCATCTGCGATATATCGATCTGTTACTCAAAGGATGATAGGAAAATTTTCCAGGACGCCTATTTTCTGATTAACTTGGAAATCAAATAAGGGAGTGGACCCATTAGTTATAAATTGACACTGTCTGTTTTCAAAGGAAGAAGGAGAGAGAAGGAGGGAGGGAAGGAGAAAGAAAAGAAAAAAATGAAGGAAGGAAAAAAAGTGTTAGATTTTCCTAACTTTAGAGTGAGAGAATTATAAAGCTGAAAAGGACTTTAGAAATAATCTACTTTAGTGATTCCCTACCTCTTTGACTATGATGCTCTATTTTTAACAAACGTATTTTTCCATGACCCCACATAATAACGATTGTTCTTTCAGTAAATGTTGATAAAAAATATGTGGAAAAAGTTTTATGAATTTATTGACATTTAAAAATTAAACTTGCATCTGTATACATCTGGGAAATTAGTGTATGTATTTATATTATATATATAATGACATCCTGGCTGGGGATGATTCTTAGTGCACATAAAGATTAAGATTTGAAAAATTTGTGAAATATTTCTGGGGCCGAATGCCATTCAGTCAGGAAGCACAGAACTTCTTCAACTCATTCTTTTTTTATATTTTAAAAATGAAAACCAAAAGAAATGAAGAAACTTGCCCAAGATCATATTAACTAAAAATTTGGATTAATGATTCTGCTAGCCAAATAATTTTTCCATATTACAATACTCAATAAGTAATTTGTCAACTACATACCTAGGTAATTCAGGCCGGACACTTGAAGTAGGGATGACTTTAGCTTATAGTGTTTTTTTTTTTTGGTTTGATTACCTCAATTTTGCTTGTTTGTATTAATGTATGTTAAGATCCGATTTAGTATTTCAGCCAAGATTAGAATAAAAAGTATTGGCCCATGGTAAATTGATAACAGTGGTACTGATTGCATTGCTTTCAGTTAATAAAGAAGCACTAAAAGGAAATTTTAATTTACTGATTTGATATTTAATTACACATTCACATAAATTCATATGATTCTTCAGATCCGATAACATACACTTCTAGTAATTGAGTTCCGCAAATATTTTTAACCCATCACCTGAATGGTCAAAACATGTAACAGACTCAATAGTTCCTAAATTTAAACTTTTAAATGATAGGAAGGTAGGTTTTTGTAGTGTATATAATTCTTCATTAAATTTCAAACAGCATTATGAAGAGTGACGCTCCCTAAGATAGCCCTATAAAGACTAAGGCTTCTCCTGGGATTATGAGGAAGAGTAGAACTGGCTCTTGAATGAGGCAGGTCATGTATTCCACAGCACAGACATGTTTTGAAAAGGACAAGTAAATCTGTGGGGAATTTGACCAACTGCTCATCCTTGCATTCAAGGCAGTCACAGGACTGCACAAATGCCAAGGTGTCACCTCTGAAGAATTGAGAGGAGAAACCTTGGATTCAGTGGTCTCTTCCTGGAAGTGACAGCTAACCATTATTTAGAAAAAAAGAAACAGTTTTTGCCTACTGCTGAAGTGGTTATATGGTAATAGGTTTATTTTTCACTTTCAAATATTTATTATGTCTTGGCAGTGTTATGGATAGTGCTCAGGAGAATCATTTACCATCTTTAAAGTGTAATAGAATGAATAAACTACTTACTATTGGATTCCAATAACATTTCAAATATATTAATATAAAGTAATAATTTTAAGTATAACAAATCCCCTTTGTAGCCCATTGCAATGGACTGAATGTTTGTATCCCCCTCCATATTCTCATGTCAAAATCCTACCGCCCAATGTGATAGCATTAGGAGGTGGGGCCTTTGGGCAGTAATTAGGTCATGAGAGTGGAGCACTCATAAATGTGACTAGTGCCCTTATAAAAGAGACCCCAGAGAGCTCTTTAGCTGTCTTTCCTGCATGTGAAGACCTAACCAGAAGTTGGCAGTCTGAAACCCAGAAGAGTGCCCTCTTTAGAACCCAACCGTGCCAGTACCATGGTCTCCAATTTCCAGCCTCAAGAACTGTGAGAAACAAATTTCTGTTGTTTGTAGGCTACCCGTCTATGGTACTTTGTTACAGCAGCCCGAACTGAGTAAGACAACCACATTTGTCACTTTTTGCTCTGGAACACATATGAGTGAACCCAGCTGTGGCTGAGGCTGAAGACACTGTACAGAGTTGCCCAAGTGAGAAGCCCCTGAGTGCAAATCAGTACCTGTGATTCAGACTGTCTGTTCCTGAGGCTTATTAATGGACACACAAAACAGATGCTCACTGAGAATTGCAGACGTTTGAAAAGGAATAGGGAGACTGAAGGAGGAGGTTGTATATTTGGGGCATACAGATTCCATAGTGTTTTATTAAGGGCCCTGATGTCACTTTTCAAGACTTTGGATTCCAGATATTGTTGCCCAATTGATGTTTCAGAGATTCTGGAGATGCAGTGGTTGACTCTGCCTGAGATTTCTTTGGGATCACTCTTGTTGAGATCACCTTTCTATTCTGGGCCTTGAAGAGTAATGTTTTAGGTTGTTGAGTCAATGTTGAACTCCTTAGCCTAATCAGTTTGAAGTTCTCATTTTAATTTTTTTTTTTTTTTAAACTGGGCAAAGAATCTTGACTTGCAACAGACCTCTCTCCTGATTTGCCAGTCACCAGTCACATGGTCTTGTCGCACCTTGGTTTCATGGACTCTGAAAGCCCAGCTCTACACGTGCACAAACATTCTTCACATAACTTCAGGTTCTCTTGGTTACTTCTGTGGGAGTCCTCATCTCCTGATTGATCCAAAAGCAGTTAAACTTCTGGGACTAAAATATGTTTGCTATGAGAAAGTCATTTGTCTCCTGTGATACCTTGTGCATATTCACAGGAAAAAACAAAGTCATTTGTTTAAAAAATTAACATTTGTTGCTTTCCCCTAACTTTCCATAACTTTGTATTTTTGAAAAGGAATTTTGCTGACAATTTTAAGTTTGTCTCCTACTATATGCTATATTAAAAAAAAAAATTAAGATAGACACCCTCTGCCCCATGCTCTTCAAAGAGAATAGCAAGTACCACTAATATTCTATATTTATGACTACCCAAAATGTGCTCTATGAATTTAATGATGATCCATCCAGATGTTTTCTAGTGATGGAGAGACAAATAAAGAACCTGGTCTTGTCAGCTTAAAAGCATCATATGTGAAAAAAGCCTTTAATGATTTGTTGTTCCCATAAGTCATTCAGCTACCAGAATAACTGCTGAGTAGCCCTAATTAAGGGGTGTGGCCACCCTGAACTGATAAATGAATCATAGCCTAAAGATAAGAAACTATACTAGGAAGCCTGTGCAACCATATTGAGGATATAGTTATTAATATAATTTGGATTTTCTGAAGTACGAAAACCATGGGGCTCCCCCTTGCCAATAATGGCTTCAAGGACTTGCCGGCTTTTTAGGCATTAGAGACATTTGGGGGTTTATCCATATGTGGAAAATTACACCCAGTGCTTCTATTGTAATCCACTGGCATTCCTTCCCAAACAGGGACCTTTCCATGATAGCTCTGAGCCACATGATTATCTGGGAGTAGGATGGCATGAAAGGAGCTCCCATTCAGAACCCTACCTAGTTCTTCAGGCACCTGGAGCCGTCATTCAGGTCATCAGCCAATGAGGATCATCACACTCAACCTGAAGGTGGCTAGAGAATTCCTGCAAAAATCCCTCATTCCTCATTCCTCCAGGCTAACCACCATACTCATTCCCACTTCTTCCACTATAGCCTGTGTACACACAGTCATTATTACATTTCTTCCTCCACACTGGACTCTGAAGGCACCTGGAACAACTTTCTGACCACAGTCATACCCAGTGACACTCTCTGACATGGTTTACAGGGCTGAGCTTACATATACCTCCAATTGCTTTGAGGATTTACGTTTTTCATTTTCCATTCAAGATCCCAGCAATACCTGTTTCTTTTGGACCTTTAGCTAGTGGAGAAACTCACAAAATCCATATCCTGTACATGATTTACCAATTGGCCATGGCCCTGGAATAAATTACCTTTAATAGTTGTATAAGAAAAATAAAGTAATAGACAATATTATAATTATTTTGGAATTCTGCTTTCTTGAGCAGGGTGGATTTAATAATCCTTAAGATCTTTCCAAGTGTTAAAATTTCTTATTCTATATGACTTGTCTTTACTATAGAAAGATTGACTTTTTTTCCCTAAGAAAACAGTCCAACAAGTGTTGAGTGTACTTGTGGCTTATGAAAACAAAAGACAGGGAGGTGCTGTAAAAACCAAAGGATTTCAAAATCATTAAAACCAAAGGATTTCATTTAACAAATCCTGGTGCATTTAAAGCAACGTAATGGCAAAATACCAGTTCTACTGAAGCCCATTATGAGAGCATTCTCAGGGTTCCTATCATGGACTAGATATAGATAAAACTCTCATGAACTGTTGTTTTTCAATACTCCAGGAAAACGCAGCATCCTTGGGTGGACTGTTATTACAATAAAGACCAAGTCATGTTATGGAAAAGTGCCTTTGTAGGTTTTAGAATGGTTTACTTCTGATGTAGACCCCAGGTCACTGATAGATGATTACAAAGAAATACATACCTTTATGTCCAGGAAATGCCCAAGTATTCAGAAAATTTATTTTATGTTGATGGTTTTCCCTAGAGCTACAAAGACTGAGATTGAAATCAGTTGGGAAAACTGTTGCAAATACTCTCTTTAATTTACTCCTTGGCAACTCAGTCAAACAGCCTGCTTGGAAGTAATCTACTTGCAGAACCTAGGTGGAGAAAAACCTGCCACACTGTATAATTCACGGAGCATGTTTTGGCTCCCACTCCACCAATCCATTTTAAATAGTGGCTAGTGCCCTGCATCTAGCAATACATATGAGCAAGCAATTTAGCACAGAAAAAAAAAAAAAAAGGCCCCACAACTTGGCATCCCCGTGGACATTAATCTTTGAGAAAATCAAATGGATCCAACTTTCGCCAGAGTTTAATAGCAAAGCTGTCACATTTTACACAAATGAGTATCCAGTCGGCTAGCGAATGGAAACAGGAAACCGGGACGAGCGGAGGACAGGAGGTGGGGCCGCTGACCGGACTGTTTGCAAAGTGGCTCCAGTTTTTAGGGGCGGGGCCAGGATGCTCAGCATGACAGGAGAGACGAAGTAGTTAAAAATTACACTCGCGAGGGGCTGGAACCTCGGGATGTGGGTATATAAGACGGCGCCTCCAGCGCAGAGCTGCTGCTTTGCTGCTGCGGGAGCCGCGACCAGAGGGGCGCATGGGCCCAGCCCCTCACGTGCCAGAGGCCGAGGAGAGGAGCCAAGGGCGCGGTGGGGTCCAAATCGGGGCTCCTGCCTCACCTCTGGGATAGACACGGGACCCCCTAACTTCTGTTGCCTCTCCCGAGACGCGCACCCGCAGGGTCGTGCGCTCTAGCCCGGCACACTCGCGCGCGGCACCAGCGCGCCCGGCGCCAGGTCTGGCCAGAGGCGATGCGTGCAGGGGGCCGGGCAGCCGGGTTCGGGCGGCCGGAGTAGGGCCCCGCGGGGAGGCAGGGAGGCGGCGGGGTTAGAGCCCCGGCTGCGCGGCGGGCAGAGGCCCCTTCGCTCCACGCCACACCTGCCGCCGCCGCCGCGCCGCGATGAGCCGCGTGGTCTCGCTGTTGCTGGGCGCCGCACTGCTCTGCGGCCACGGCGCCTTCTGCCGCCGGGTGGTCAGCGGTGAGTCCGGGGCCGTCCGCCGAGCGCACGAGCCGGGAGAGGGGGCGGCGGGGCGCGAGGGCGGTGCGGGCCGGCCTGTCCTGGGGTGGAGGCTCTCCGAGGGGTTGGAAACCCGTGCTGGGTAGGTAGGGGGCCGGAGGAGGCAGGGGGAAATTGATTGTATTCTGCTTTCTCCCCAGCCTCCCTAAACACAGAGAAAAGTTTAATTGTTTTGGAAGCGCCAGGTTCAGTAGCTGCGAAGCGAGCCCCGCTTCATCCTGAGCAGTACAGCGTTGTCTAGGACTAATGTCGACTTTCTTTGTAATAGAGTTGGCCGCAGGGCAGGGCTGGTACCTGTAGAAGGGGTGGGGTACGGTGTAGGCAGAGGGAGCCCAGAGACAGAGGAACCGCTGCAGAAATGCCACCCCCTGTCGACCTGGCTCGACTTCGGTCCTCGCCCGCACGGGGTTCCCTCCGATGATTTCCGAGACCAGACCTGTTCGCTGTGTGGGGCTCACGGACCCAGGGGCATGCAGCCTTTGTTCTCAGGAGGGCTGACAAAGACCAGGGGACTGGTCGTTGTGTGAGGACGCCCTTACACACCTCATTCCAAGCTGGGGACTTCTCAGAACATGAAGTCTGCTCGAGTTGGGTTGAGGTGTACATGGTCATCGATGCAGGTTTGTGCACACAGTAGGTGCCCAATTAGGTCGGTCGAGTCAGTGCAAGGGAAGTGGATCGGAATTGGCAAGCTTCCCGGAGTTGGCTTTGATCTTTCTTTTCCTTCCACTTTCATTGTCCTATTGTTGAGCAATTCATGTCGCATTCATTCTCCCTTACTTTTGGGGAAGGTCTCTTAAAAAACATAAAGATTCTCAAAAGCCTAGGATGAATGAATAGGGCCTTACAGGAAAATTGAGCATAGCTATCCTTATTGAAATCTCTTGTGATGCTAATTAAAGTGTTGCAATAAATATTTGTTGAATGTATGTGGGCATGTGTTTTAAGTGTGGGAAGTTTTTTAACGTAAAAAGCACGAGCTCCTTTTCACATTCAGTGCATCTGTGTAACAGGTGTCACTAGAAGTAGAGGTAGATGACAGTTAGCAGCAACTTAATCAGTTGTGAAACTAGACCTTTAGAAACTGGCATATTAAGCTTAATCATTACTGATCTTCCCTCAGCAATGTGATGTTCTACTGAATATAATCCCTCAATGTCTGGTTATCAATCACTCTCCACTAACTTTTTGGCCCTCAGGAGACACTGGAATTAAATACATTGTGAAATGTCACTTGGAAGTGCGTGTTGCTTACATTTTTTTCAGGCTGTTATTAATATTCACTTATAAAATGAAAATTTTACGGTATCAAACAAGGAGGTTACAAAAGCCATAGCATTAGATCCCATTCCCCCTATTTTAGCTTAATAATAAGTTCACCATAAAACTCATCTGAATGTGTAAATTACATATCTGACTGCCCTTGTCTCTGTCAGATTTATTCTTGCAAATGAATTAACAGCAGAGATCAGGCTTTGAGCATAAGGTGTTTCTTAAACACATAGAAACACTTCGTTGACTTAAATAGTATCCACTAAGTATATTCTTATTGTATGCCTTAAACTTTGCAAAGGGATAAAAAGAATACGTAAAGTTAAAAAAAAAGAAAAAGAACTTGAAAAAATTGTTGATGAAAAGTTTATTTTGTGTTCTATTATTGCATAAATTGCTGCAAACCTTTTGCTCTGTTTTCCTATTAAGTATTTATAGGCATCTTGTAGGTGCCATCTGGAAAATTTCTAATTAACTGAACATGATCTATTTGATTTAACATAAATGATGATGTTTACTTGATATTAAAACAGTTATGTTTTTCTTATGAATAATTTAATTGTCTTTGGCCTTACAAACTCACATTGAAATCTAACCATTAGAGATTGATTTGTGATTTTATCCTTTGAAGACTAATTTTTTACAATATGTATTTCAGCCATAATGGCATGAGTACAGAGGAGTCTAAAGCCTGACATTTTGGAAAAAGTAGGTCTAATGTCTCCCTGGTTGATGTTAAGCTTTGAGAAGTACATAAACTTTTTCATGCCGTTAGGGACCATTTACCAGAATTCTACTCAGCTGTCTGTCAAGTGAAAAGCTCTTTGGGGCCATTATTAGGAACATACTTACAATATATGGAATACATTTTCTAATTATTGAATGTCAGCACAACCATTTATAATTTCTATTCAGTGTACCAAAATAATTACTGCAGAAAAAAAGACAGGAACTCACAAAGTAATGCTTTATCGAAATTCTCATTTTAGTACTTTATTCAATAAGATACTTTCTGATACTTTTAAATACACCACCCTTTTAAAAGTCGAGAGCATTATTTATAAATGAAGTGAAAATATTTAAATGAGAAATAACATTTCAAAAATCATCATAATCTGCCCCATAAGATTTAATAGCAGCTAGCAGTAATAGAAAAGTGTTTGTGTAGATTACTGGCTATGCTTATTTTGATTCATGGATATGCAATAAAAATATAAACGATAAGGATAATGATCAAAGATTTTTTAGTGAATTTGCGATTCTAACTTGAGAACTACTTTTAAGGTCTTGGACCTGTACTGATTTGTTGTACACACAGATGTGTAGAGGATATCTCTGGGGTCTGCCATCATTTAAATCTGTGACGTGACTGGTGGGTAATGACACCTTCTTTAGAACAAAGGTAAGAGGATTTTACTTTTGGGGATAAGGATACATATGAAAAAGAAGAGTTCAAAATTCAGGTCTCTGAGATGGGAGGATATGTTTGAAGAGCACATGCATATTCTTAAGCATTTGAAGTGTTTTGAAGTAATGTGTGCGTGTTTGTTTTTACTTTCTCTTTTTAGTGTACACAGCAGTGATCCATCAACCTGTTTATGCTGCAGAAAGCATTAAGTGTATTTCATGGTACCTCCACATTTCTGCAGAACACTTTAATATGTATTAATTTGAACATATTTAAATTGGCAAACATTTTATTTAGAAGACTGGGAGATTTAGACACTTCCGTTTTGATCATGCAAATGCCACAGAATACTGCAAAATCATGGGTGGTGACCAGTAACCTATACATCAATATAATAGCAAGGGAGATACAAAAACTTTTTAAAATTAAAAAGAAAAAACTGCTGAGCGTATCCCAGCCTATGGTACTGTTTTCCATGACATCATCAAAAGCATAAAGTGATGACAGTGCAGTTTTCAGAGATGCAATTACTTTAAGTATCTCTTGGGCAAGAAAGGAACAAATTAATCTTATTACCAGTCATGTAATAAACTACACATTCACCATAGCCATTAATCCTTAATGGCTGTTTTTCATCATTTTATGGTTTTGTTTTTGTAATTCTTTTTCTAGAAGATGGCAATATCTGTTACATTAACATTAGAAAGGTGTTGTATAAAGGTGTCCAAAGTGGAAATTCAGCTGATGGTCTCACTAGCAGTTTTACTTTCTCCAACTCTCTCTCTTCTGTTAAGTACTTTGCACACAGGTGGACGGATGGACGCAAGATTGTTTCTTTCACTGTTTTAACATATTACTGATAATGTAACACAGCCTGACAATTTGACTAAACTTATACTCCTTGTAATTGGGAAAAAGTTCAGTTTGGACCTTGTTTGTTTTACTTGGAAACTAGAAGGGCTAGATAAAAAAAAATCATTAAGGACATAAAGGGTCTGAAAATCTGAGATAGATGTTCCAATATGGATCCTGTGTCTAAATGTTCAGTAAAAGAAAATCTACATTCTGCTTAGAAACAACCCTCAATGTTAGCGCTCCGGTATCAATAACGGACCAATGCTGAACATGGTAGCATAGGTCATAGTAATAATGTACATATTAATCAATCCCTTTATTCATGAAATTCTTCACCTTAGAAAAATATATCTGAGACCTCCACGGAGGCAGCATAGAAATCTGGGGACATGTATGAACTGTGGAGCCAGTCTGCCTGGTTCTAAACCCTTTACCATTTATGAGCCATGTGAGTTTGGCAAATTACTTAACTTTTCTATGCTTCCCTTGCCTCATTTTTAAAATGGGATGAAAGCACCTTCATCACAGAGTTGTTGCAGGGTTCAAGGGGTTCAAACACAGTAGTGCAGGTTGTTTCATGGACGCAGCTGCCCGCCAAGAAGCTGTGAGAGGGCACTCAACGCGGCAGTCCCCGTGCCTGCAGCTGAGGCAACCTGGAGGAGAGCATAACTTTTTCAAGCTGAGCAGCCTGTATCACCAGGAGAGATCATCTTTCCTAATTTCCCCAAAGGGGTGGATTGTGCTAGCAGTGAGGCCCTGCACACTAAACTATTGATAAATGCCAAGCTTTTTTTTTTTTTTTTGGCCGTGCCACATGGCATGTGGGACTTAGTTCCCTGACCAGGGATTGAACCCGTGCCCCCTGCAGTGGAAGCGCGGAGTCTTAACCACTGGACAGCCAGGGAAGTCCCCTGTCAGGCTATTATTATTGTCATTATTTCTTTAAAACACCTAACCACTCTCACTTTTTAGGTGAGAAAACTGAGGTCAGGAAAGTTTAAATAATGTCCCCAACGTCCCCACAGTTCCAGTACAGTTCTGGAATTCCAAGCCAGCTCTTAGTGATTGAATGCTTCAATTCTTCACTCACACAGTTTACAATTTATCTACTTGGTTTACAATTTATTATCTAGATCTTGATTTTAAATACTGGATTAAAAAAATAAATTTCATCCCCTTCTCAGAAAGTTTGTGATATTTCCCAGGTGGAGATGTAGGGCTTGCAGATGCCACAGAATATTGCAAACAATGCAATATGACCATTGGTCATGCAAACAATGACCAAGACTACAGTTTTGGTTGTTTATCAATATAGGAAAATGGATTCCAGCACAATCTTAATAGTGCGCTATGCAATTAATTGCATTATAAAATCTCCTGCAAAAATAAAGTTTATTATAACAAAACATTTTTATGATGAAAAAGTCTTAAAAAGTAGGTGTAATATTAAACACTGAAAGCAGAATACTTATGATTGAGAGCATTCCCTTTTTTAGTTTGAAAGTTTTACTATCGGAGGTCATGTCACATTGTATGTTGTAGTTGCAGCATATTTATTCCTTTGATTTTGAGTAGAATAAGAAAGAATTATGAAAAACAAATTATTCTGTGGGATTCTAGTAAAATGTCCAAGTCTGGTCAGTCTGGTTTGGGGAAGACTTATCATGTAGGTCCTCTTTTGCACAACTTGTTTTTTTCTTTGCAACTAAAGGTAGATCATAACTGAACAACAGGAATTCATAATAAATCTTCCATGTTTTTACTGAAAAATATGATATAAATTCAATGCTTATTTAATGTTGACAATATTATGATTCTAGTGTGAGGTATAAGAAAAATGTTATTACTTTCATAACTAAATGAAGACTCAACTTCCAGAAAATTGATAAATATAAGCAAAACAAAACCAAGTCATAGATCCTTTCTATTCAGGAAGAAAAAAGTAAACTGCCATGACTTTATGAGTTTGGCCCTGCTTTTACATTGTTGCTAAAAGCATTGAAAACTCTGCCAATATTTAGCTCTAAAGGAATTTTCATGACTAAGAAAAAGGACAGAATTATCTATGCGTGGAAATAGTAGCAGAATCTTAGCTGTGATAATGATAGGAATGTTTATTTTAGTAGGCGATACTGAAAATTATCTCTAAATTAAAGTGCATGTGTATGTATGTAGTTGTGCGTGAGTGTGCGTGTGTGTGCATGTGTGTGTGTATGTATGAAACCAGGAGGTGTAGAATCCTGGGTGAAAGGTCTTTCTTGCACATAAGCCAACAATCAAGGGAGGTTTCCCACTACAGGTGTTAGGTAACATTTAGTAAATTATTGTTAGACAGTATCAAGGTAGCCTTAGTGTGATAAAAGCTACTCTACGGTTATCTGAATATTTATCTGAATATTTTATGGGTGGTAGAATAGTAGATGGAAGACTAGCTTCCTACTGGTCAGAATAGTCGATGGAGGATTTTATCTGAATATAATATTTAAAAGTAAGAGAAAAGGAAATTCTCCACGTGATCTCACAGAATGAGAAAGGAGCTAATTATAAGGGTTCCCTAAGAAGATTAGCCTTTACCGAAGTGGGAAAGTTGCTTCGAGAAGATCCGTATTAATGGGACTTTTCTGGGAATTAGGGCAACATTTGTTTCCCAGCTGTTGGGAGTTCCACTGCTATTACAGCCAAGTGTGATCAGCTGAAATGGTGGTGAGCCGTTCAGTAGCTGCTGCTTCTGCTGATTTTGCTGCAACTTGGACCAAATTTGCACAATAAGGTGGAAATCAGTAGTAGAAGAGAACTGGATATGAAGAAATTCCCAGTGTCAGCTTTAACTGATTTTATATATAGATACCATAAAAACTACAGTGCATCTATAATTTCCTTAAACCTGCTTTGCTAGATCTGAACTGCTAGTGACTTTTCAGTTGAAAATTTGTGGACACAGCTGGTATTCAATGAATGCACTTTGGAGTTAATATCTGTCTGTAGCTGGTAATTGGCCGCTGTCCTGATCCTCTGAGATTCCCCCTGCTGTGCAACTACCAGTCTCCATCCCCGCATCTAAGACCCCTGGACCACTCCATCATCCACAGCCAAAGAGAGGGTGCCCGGCATAGAGAGTGCCAAGGATGGCTATTATCCGGGGCTTGTGCAGTATTAGTTCTTAATTATTTTAAATATAATCCCTGTCTATAGATTTTTCTTTAATTATTATTGTTATTATTATTTCTCTACAGACTAACATTTATCTACAGAATGACATTCCTAGTACCTAATAGTTGTATTAGGAATTTCTACAAGACACTTAAAGCTCTCTTATGTATTTAATTAGAAGTGCTATTTTAATTTTATAAATAAGGTAATTTTCATCATCATTCTTGTATTCTCACCATAAATAGTAAATCTCTGCTGCATTTGATTTTTAGTACGTCAAAGATAATGAGAAGAGACTTTTAGCATATATGTCATACCTAGGCATTTTCTGAACTTGTGCTGGCTTTGTTACATAAATAATTTTTACTCATTAAAACTTCTGGCTAATCTGTTTTTTTGTGTTTTTTTTAATTTGGCTTCTTTCTGTTATCTTGCAAAACAGTCTCATTGGACAACTTAATATTTCACAAGTGCTGGAATCAAATTGAAGTCTGAGAGTTCTTGGAGTAAAAAACTGAACAAACTGAAAACTCAAGGGAATGTAGTCCAGATGTATTTTGAGACTTAGAAATATGAAAAAGATGTAGAAGATAAAAATGGAAACAGAGCTTGCTTTAAAAATACAGGCATAAAAATCACTAGGCTTAATGGCATTGCTAGAGTATTGCCAGGAACAACCATTTTAAACAATGAAGACATCACAACCCCTAATAATAAATTAGGAGAAATTTTAAAAAAATAATAATTGTATTAGGATCAACCATTGGGACTTCCATGGTCATCTCTCCAGGATTATTTGTTTCAGGCTGATTTGTCCTCTTGACGTCTCTTTAATTCCAGTTTCCCCGTGGTCATTCATACGAGCCTGTTATTTTTCATTAACAATTAGTTGGGGCAGTCTCTTAATTTGTTCTTATTATTCAGTGTGTTGCTCCTGGGTCCAGATCACAATTAATGAGACAAAGAGGACAACCGGCGGTCTTGCTTGCATTGCTGGAACTGCTATGTTATTAGTTGGCTGTTCTCAGCAGTGTCAACGTATTGAATGCCTATTACTCAAACACTGTTGTGAGGTTAATGGCCTTCCACTGGTTTCTGCTTCCTCCTGCCTCTAAGCGTCATCACAGGTCATTAATTGCTGATTCTGGGGGAGAATGGATGTGATACCGACGCTGGCTCAGTGTGATGTACTGTAATTAAGAGTACAAAGCTTGAATGCTTTACTTTTTTTGCCAATGTTTAAATGTAATACACCCCCCAGCCCTCCACTACTGTCAAATTTTCTTGATCGGCTACAAAATTAAGTACATAGTGAAAAAACCTTCAATCCCAACAAGAATTGTAAGCAGTGAACCTATGCCTTGATTTCTTAGCATGAATGAATTTGCCTTAATTTTACATGAAATACTAGGTAGTCTATTTTGCAAGGTCAAACCTCAAGCTGAAATCAGAGAGACTAAAAGGGTAGTGGAAGCTGTGGACAGCAGGCTGGGGTTAGTGACAGAGAGGGATCCGTGGCAGGTTTTAAAGTTGACAGCAGAGATCAGAGGTGAACCAAGGAAGCTAATGAAAAACAAAACAAAACAGCGTGACTGTTCTGGAGATTGCGTCTATAATCTTGGCATACATATTTAGTGGTAAAAAGAGGCAGGTGTAAATGGTGGAACAATAGGAATTCCACTGCTAAATCCTGTACACTGTAATATCCCTGTTATATATATGGCTGTATTATGACCCAATATGATTATTCATATTTGTAGTTATGTCACTAAGTAATTAGGAATATTCATTGTGCTCAATTCCTAGAGGTATGTGAAATTCAATTTTAAGAGCTCTTTTAAGTCAAACTTTCATTGCCTATGTATTTAAGTCTTCACTGATGTAGACTGAGCAGAAGTATAGTGATGTCACAGCAATGAAGCTTGATAATAAAAGGTGATATTTCATTAAGAGGTCTCAAGAATTATTTTAAGCTTCACTTGTGGTTCCATTTAATATCTTGACACAAGTTTATATTCTCTATATAGTGACTTCTAAAATCATTAATAGATATCAGGATAGATGGTTAAACTGAGTCCTGTAACTTATAAAAACCTTTAAAATACCAGTGAAAATAAAAATTACATTTTCAATTTCACCTCCAAATTCTGAGTATTCTATAAGTACTCTAGAAGATTAACCTGTCACTTCTAATACAATATTATATTAATAAATTGGTTTTTAAAAATTTATTTATTTTTGGCTGTGTTGGGTCTTCGTTGCTGCGTGTGGGCTTTCTCTAGTTGCTGCGAGCGGGGACTACTTTTTGTTGCAGTGCACGGGCTTCTCATTGTGGTGGCTTCTCTTGTTGTGGAGCACGGGCTCTAGGCGTGTGGGCTTCAGTAGTTGTGGCACGTGGCCTCAGTAGTTGTGGCACACGGGCTTAGTTGCTCCACAGCACATGGGATCTTCCTGGACCAGGGCTCGATCCCGTGTCCCCAGCATTGGCAGGCAGATTCTTAACCACTGCACCACCAGGGAAGTCCCCAATAAATTGTTTGTTATTAGCGTTACCTTCATTCTGACTTCTATTAACTTTCAATTTTAATGTATTTGCTCTCAGATATATACAATAAAAACAAATATTTACACCTTACATTTGCCACTTTATTTAAATTTCAATTATTTAAATGTATTCACTTCATGATACCTTATGTAAATATGCTTTTTTGTTTTTAATAATTCCTTTATGAATCATGATTCTTATTTCATAATTTTGACCTTTTAGCTTCCTTTACTGTGTATACCTGATATTTTTTTTAGCTACTTTCACTCGCTATGGTGTCAGTTTACAAAATCTAAGCCAGGAGAATTATGACTTCCAAAATTTCAAAAATTTCCTTGATATACTGTGTTTAAAAATTTCCTTGATATACTGTGTTTAAAAGTTTATGTTACAAGTTTATTAGGGAATCAGTTTGCTTTTGTAAATTGAAATAAGAATCTAGAAAATAAACTTTATGCAATGGTTCAGTGGGAGAAGCATTCTTGGCAGATTGTTTCTGTTTTGATTGGTTCTTTCATTTTAATTTGTAGTAAGTAGCATTATGAATATAGTTCAGATAATCAATACACGGGCATCTTTTTTGTTCAGGCCAAAAGGTATGTTTTGCTGATTTCAAACATCCCTGCTACAAGATGGCCTACTTCCACGAGCTATCCAGCCGAGTGAGCTTTCAGGAGGCGCGCCTGGCTTGCGAGAGCGAAGGGGGAGTCCTTCTCAGCCTTGAGAATGAAGCAGAACAGAAGTTAATAGAAAGCATGTTGCAAAACCTGACAAAGCCAGGAACCGGGATTTCTGATGGTGATTTCTGGATAGGGCTTTGGAGAAATGGAGAGGGGCAAACATCTGGTGCCTGCCCAGATCTCTACCAGTGGTCCGATGGAAGCAGTTCCCAGTACCGGTGAGTAGGGCTCCTGAGGAGGCAAAGAGGGGTACTCAGAGGGCAAAGGACAAAGGGAGATTTCTGTTATCTGTAAAGGATGTCAGAATGGAACAGGCGAAGTCACTGAGATGTGTTCCTGCTGCTCTGTGCTTGGCAGAAACTGGTATACTGATGAGCCTTCCTGTGGAAGTGAAAAGTGTGTTGTGATGTATCATCAGCCAACAGCCAATCCTGGCCTTGGGGGTCCCTACCTTTACCAGTGGAATGACGACAGGTGCAACATGAAGCACAATTACATCTGCAAGTATGAACCAGGTAGGAAGCACTGTAAGTCCGTAGGAGCAGATTTTGTGCATATTTGCTTATATTAAGTGTTATCTTTAACCTTCACTACCTTTGGCTCGTTTTGGTTTTCTGCTGTGAAACATGGAATTACTTTGCAGTTTGATGACAAAGTATTGAAGCACACTTGGCTATAAAGCAAACTGCCCTATGAGTTAAACAGAAGGGAGCAACTAGAAACATCCAGAGGGGTTTTTTAAGAGAAAATAATTATTTCTAATATTAAGGCCAAACTGTGTTTTTGTAAACAGATTTTATGAAGAATAAATATCTATTTAAAAATATTTCAAAATTTAGTATAGTGTGTGTGAAGTAGGTATAAGACACCAAAGCACCTATAGGTTTACACATCTGATCAGTAGTTCTTTAGATTTTTCTGGTGAATTTAAGGGAAGCAAGCAACATTCTCCTGGGGCATTAGCTTATCATTTCATGACGTGATACTAGGTTTGTGCTCCTCAGTGAAAGTCAGGAAGTCAGAGAACCGTGGCGCAGAAAAGTAGGGGCGTGTGTCGCGTTCTCCGCGTGATCCTCATTCTTTGGAACATGCCTCTGCAGTTCGCTTTTGTTTGACGTCTCCAACTTCTTGCCGTATGCAGCACGTGGGAAGATCGCATTGACCTGAGCTACACTAGTGTGGTTTCCTGCTGAAATAGTAAATTTGAGTTACTTTGACTAGAACAACTCAACTGAATTGATATCTGACCAAAAGAGAGACTAATCAGGACGATGTAAACTCATCGTTTTGATCGTCAAAGAAAGTCAAATTCGATATTTAGGCTATGAGGATTTTTTTTTTTTTTTTTTTTTTTTTTTGCTGTTTTCCTCTTCTCAGTGTTTGGAAGTTTCATTTGAACTCTTCCAAGGGCCGTCTGCTTGACCTCATAACATGTGTTCGTGGAAGGCAATTACAATCAAGTACTGCTATTTCCATTATTCTGTTGAAATTACGTGAGTCTTCTTTTTCTCATAAGACTGTAAAGCACAAGGGATTATTTGGATTAGATTTACCCTTCTCTTATATTTATCCTGTTTTTGAGTGTATTAGCCTACTTTATTTATCCCTGGTGAGTTTAGTCTTTAAACCTCTTGGTTGCTAAATGCATCATTACCCTCCTAGAAGCTTTTGCAAAGCTATATCTGTTACACACTTAGGTTCTTTGCCTTAAGTTTTTTCCTAGAAAAATATGAAGTTGAAATTCTTTGATATTTTAAATTTGTGACACTGTGTGCTTGAAACTATTAAATGAAACAAAGTATATTACAGCGTATTCTTAATACAATACTATCTTCATTCTTTGAGCTTTTAGGTGACCCTTTGTATTTTATTTTATTTTATATCATATTTACCACATTATTCAGGTCACTATTCCCCAGAATACTCTTGTTTTGTATTAGGTAGTCTAGGTTTATATTACTCATGGAAGAGCATTTTAGACATAAAATTAGTTTTTCATTTATCTTCTATAGTCTACCTAAATCTTCAAATACCTATAGTTTTTTAACAAGATTCTTTCATGTATTTTTTGTTTTTGAAGCACATGTACACTTCTACAGTGTAAAAGTACTTAGAATTATTAGTATATAGAATTTTTCTACTTTGTTTTACTTTAAATATTTTCATTTTTATATATTTTCTATGTAGTTAACCTTCTTTCCTTGAGCTTAGTGTCTTATTTATGAAGGATGTTGGTTTGATTAAATTCCTTGCTTGTATAGTCAGTGCTTTTTTGATGGTAAGTAGTTAACTTTTTAGTGGTGAGGGGATTGGAGGATCAAGTAGTGAGACTAATTACAATTTACAAATTATAACACTGATTATTTTGAACTTTATTCTCCAACTATACCAACAGTACTATGTGAACTTAGTCTCCACCTTCTGTTCCTGCATACCGTCTAATAGCATGACTACTGATATCCAAAGTGGTAAAAAATTAACCTAGCTATACAGAAACTGAATAATTCACTTCTGAGTTTTCTCACTCTCTTCTCCACCCTTTTTTTTTTTTTCGTTACTGTTCTGTGTGTTGAATATCTATTCTTTGGGTCTATCAATGTTATCCAAAGACATTTTAAGATACTTCTGAATCTGATTTTTATATTTATTAAAGTTACATTAGGTACTCTTGCTCTTAGACATTAAAAATAGTATATAGGAGATTATGTTTCTAAAATTTTGTTACTTAATCAGCAGTTGCATTAAAGTTTGTTAAAATATTTTAAAGATAACCAGTTCTATGTTGATAAATTGCATAATATCTGTATTATTTATTCAGCAAATACCAGTTGAGCACCTAGGGGCATAGAGTGCCTAAATTCTGTGTGGGATAGGACTGTGTCGGGCAAAGTATCAGGGTAATATACATGTATAAGAATAACAAATATTATTATAGGATGGTGTATGATTAAGCTTCTAATGAATAGAGACTATGTGGCCAAATTAGAGTAAACATGACATTAAAATGATTTAATATTCTAAAACTAATGTAAGATGCTGCATGTGTTTTTTTCTTTTCCATTAATTGACAAAAATAAACAGAGAATTATATTTTTGGAACAAATGAAAACAAATTTACAGGTTATTTTCTTAGTAATTCAATTTATTTTCTCTGAACTATTAATTTAATGAACAGTGCCCTAGGGGAAAAAAAAATTAGGCAAGAGAGCAGTACCAGATCATTGTAAGAAATTTCAACAGTTTTCAAGTGTGTGGCAATTGAAGAAATCTTGCCTCATAAAACCAGGGAAAGAAACAAATTGCAAGCCTTAATTTATGATTATTTTTTAAAGAAGTAGACACTATTGGAAAGCAAATCTAAGGATGACATTGTTTGTAGGGGACAGAAATGTGCTTTAGAACATTTTTACTTGAATCATCAATTCCAGGTGCAATCCATATGCAGTTATCTGCTGCTTATTATTGCGAGGAGAAATCTAAATTATACACCATAATAGTATAGAAATAATCCTGCTGGTCTTTGAATCGCAGTTAGTGTCTCCTGATATGGTCACCAATTCTTGCCTATCTTTTCCTACTTTTATACCTCCTTTCTCCTTATTACCTGTAGTAGGTTATCATCAGCATAGATGCTCTGGATTGCTAAATGCAGTTTGGAGTTACAGGGGTTCACCCAGTGGATCCAAGTTGCAGAGACTCACCAGATCTTTATTCAGAGATAATTAAATGTTGACTTTATAGTTAGATCATTTCATATAAATTTAAATTCAAAATAGAATTAGCTGGAAGTTTTTCAGAAATCAATGTTTATTTTATTTTATAATAAACTTCTATTTTCATCCGCATTTGCATTTGTCTTGTTTATCATTATGTATGACAACTGTACTTATTATTTACAGAGATTAATCCAACAGCTCCGGTAGAAAAGACTTATTTTACAAATCAACCTGGAGACACTCATGAAAACGTGGTTGTTACTGAGGCAGGTAATTAGTTCACATGTCTCTAACTCACCTATCAAGAGAAGAAAATATACTTTTACACTTTGCTTCGCGTTGGCCCCAACTTTTCTTGTTGCTTGGTGAAATAGTGCACTAAATATAGGCCTATGGAAATTTACTTTAGGACTAGGTTAGAACAAATGATGCTAAGCTAGTTTTTGAATAGAAAAACCTATTTTGTTTTCTTTCTATTTTCACTTAAGTGGATGTATCTAGTACTAAACTAAGTATATCCTACGCCAAAACCTGGATCCATAAGGATCTTCCCCAGTATGTAGGTGTTATGATGTAAATGGGTGTATTCAGTGGCCTGTAAACAGTTGGGTACTGTTAAATGTTTAGGGATTGGCTGGGGTAGGCTGGGCTTAAAAAAGCCTTATTTGTAGACTTTGAGTTTTCTGTGGTGTGGATACTCCCACCCTGACCAGTTTCAAGCTACCAAGTGACATCACTGAAGAGCAGGTTGGGTAGTAGGCGTCCAATGAGCTTTCAACTCAGTGTCTCCAGCACACCACTGTCTGCAAAAGACACAAAATGCAATCCCAGAGCAAATCTCATGTTAGTCAAAAACTGCTCTTAGGATCCTTTAGGGGCTTGTTTTAGCATGGCCCTATGCCAGTTGGACAGGAATATTTATTTATACTAGTTACTTTGTAAAGATTGAGCCAAAGACCCAAAGTCTCAAAATCTTTCCACAGGTGATGCAAAATCCATGAAAGAGTAGGAAATACTTTCTTTTTTCTTTACTCTTATATGTAAAGGATCATGATGGTCTTTTGAAAAGGAAAGGAAATGTGTCTTGAATCCTTAAAATGCTTGCAGTCACCTTAACAGGCTCAAGAGTGGATGAAAACATGGCAGATTATCCCCAAAATACTCCATCACTGGACCTCAGTTAATTTTTCTTCTCTTAACAAAGGAAATGATGTGCAGTTAAATGGAGAGTTTGATCTAAGTCCTGTCCACTTTGACCAGAATTATTTAGATTAATTATGATGATGGCTTTCAATTTGCTGGCTCAATGCATAGTTTTCCAATTTGCTTTTCTTGTATGGACATGATATTAAACTTTAGCGCTTTTCACTTTCAGGTGTCTGATTTTAAAACCATTCAGACCATGTAAATCTAATTAAATAGATCAGTAAATAATTACATTAGGAATATTTACCCTCCTATGACTTTGAAAAATTGTTTAATAAAGTCATTTTAAGCTGTATGGGACATCAGTGTGGCACTTGTTTATTTTACCAAGAAAACCTAACATTATCAAATGTGATGGAACAGGATTAAAAGATGATTCATTTTAGAATTTAACGAAGATCAAGTGTTTATGCCTCTGTAGTCTTATGTCTCTAGGTTATGACTCTATTATCATTTAATATTTACATATTTTGGTTTAATCTCAGAGAGTCATGCATATCATCATGGCACTGGGCTTATTAGTTAGGATAATTACATATCCAATAAATCAACAATTAATTTAATCATGATTATTCTTTAGTAATCAGTACTTGTTTCTCAAAGTAATAACTGAGAAGGATTAATGAAGCAAGACAACTGAGATTATTAATATGTTGTGAAAACCAGTCCCTATCTTAATTGAAGATTTAATAATAGTTTTGGAAATATGGACATTTAAGTGGCACATGGCAAACATGCAGTATATTTTGTTTTTAATTTCTAATAAAACATGAATATATTATTTCATTAGATTATTCAGTATTCTGGGAAGAACGTTACTCGGAATCTTATTGATAATAATTATACTTTGCCTTAACTTTTGGGAAAGTTTTTATACAACTCTAATGTCAGAATCCTGCCTCAACTATCTCTTTACGTTAAGACTGTTTTACTTTTGTAGGACTAATTCCCAATCTAATCTATGTTGTTATACCAACGATCCCATTGCTCTTACTGATACTGGTTGCTTTCGGAACCTGCTGTTTCCAGATGCTGCATAAAAGGTAAATAACTCATATATGCAGAGACAACTTGAAAAGCTTTAAATAGGTTTTCAGGACTCTTTAAAAATTTAGCATAAAATTGTATTTTTAAGTTGCCTTAAGAACGTTCTGATTTTCATGTCTGTCAGTACATATCCAGTATACATAATCTAATAAAATATACCTTGATTATAGGATTATGAATTATCTCATTTAATCCTCACAAGCCATATGAAGTAGGTAACCTTCTGTTTCTATTTTTCAGTTGAGAAGATGGTGGCTTAGATGAGTCACACAGTTTGCCTTGGGTCTCATAGCTAATGTGTGTGATAGACCTGAAATGTGAATGCTTATAAGCTCACAACATATGCAACTATATTACACTGTCTCTTTTTATTAAATATAAGCATTAATGCTAAACCTTTCAATCCTGACCTCAAGTTGTATGAAAGACTTGATTTTTGTAAGTGAACTTCGTAGTACCTTTTCAAAATTTCAAGTCACAGCCTTCTGTTTTATTTCCAAAGGATCTTTTAAGTATAGGAACTATAGTATAACGGTAAAAATGGGTTACTTTTTAGTAGGCATCTTGAAATAAAGTGATATGTCTTAACAGCAAGATTCTTGAGAGTATTCTTTTATATCTGTTTATGCATACACTTGAGTTACAGGTGAAATTTTTTCATATGTGTCAGTTTGGCAATTAAACTAAAACATTAATGTATGAAATATAAATATGTATCAGAGGAAAAAGGAAAAGATGTGGATTTTAATTAGTGTGTGCTTGCTAGAATAAATTAGACATCTTTGTCAAAGTGTTTTAAATAAAAACTGATTAAGAGAATGCTTCCTTCAGGGAAGGAACTGCAAATAAGTCATTTTTCTCTTTTGACTTTACTTCATCTTCTTCTTTTCCTGAAATGAACCCTAAAGAATTGCTAAGTAAAAAATCCCCAGAAAAAAAATTAAATAGATATAAACTCTAAATGGTTCACATAAATTTTTTTTTTCTTAAAATTTATTTATTTATTTTATTTATGGCTGTGTTGGGTCTTTGTTTCTGTGCGAGGGCTTTCTCTAGTTGTGGCAAGCGGGGGTCCCTCTTCATCGCGGTGCGCCGGCCTCTCACTGTCGCGGCCTCTCTTGTTGCGGAGCACAGGCTCCAGAGTGCAGGCTCAGTAATTGTGGCTCACGGGCCTAGTTGCTCCGCGGCATGTGGGATCTTCCCAGACCAGGGCTTGAACCCGTGTGCCCTGCATTGGCAGGCAGATTCTCAACCACTGCGCCACCAGGGAAGCCCCCACATAAATTTTTTAAAGAATCCAACCTGTTATTTACTGGCTGTTTAAAGAAGACATTTTGAATAATGATAAATAAAGCCTGGCAAATTAATATTACCTATTGTGACATATTTTGTCCTCTTGACTTTCATATATATATATATATATATAAAACACACTTAAAATTATTTTTCAATATTTCATGCAGAATAAAGACAATAGTAAATATCTAATTTCTACCCTTAATTCCTAAGACTATAGATGGAAAGAAAATTTATGATTATGAAAAACAATGAAATAGAGCGAGGATTTGATATAAATCCCCCCATAACCCAGCCAAACTGTTACAGAAGAGCTGTAAATAACAAATCAGTGTGAAAAAAAGGATTTGAAAAAAATTATGTAGACCTTCTCATTTCTAAAATTAACATTACTGAAGTGCCAGTTTTTGGAGTTTTCTCTGAAGTTCGTTTTCCTTCTTCCAAATAGTGTGTTGTTGTGGAGATTCTGCTCATTCTCAAGTCTTCCAGGTTTTTATACTTTGAAGACCTGTGGAGTTTTCACTTGTTTGAAATTCTCAGAGTGAGAACATAAATCAACATAGACTACCCCTGAAATTAAGCTGTTAGTGCTTAATTCATTCTCTCTTAGATCCTCCCCTTTTCCTTTCTTCCAGGAAAGCAAGGAGAAACTTCATCAAAGACTCAACTCCATTGTCATCTGAATGCCTTGCAGAAAGTTTAAATTCCAATCTGGTACACATGATGGCTTCTATCATTCCATGTCATGTTCAAAATAAGAAGTCTTGTTTCCTTAACTCATAATAACTCTTAAATAAAATAAATACTAATGCTACACAAAAGCCACATTAATAACTTAACCACCCTTTCGTTTTAACCATTTAGGAAACTTTCATGTTTTTCATAGACTTTGCTTGGCTTATTTTCCATTCATGTTAGATGACTTCATAGATAGAGATGTATTGATCTTACTTAATTGGGTGCAAATCTCTAAAACATATCATTTAGATATAGTAATTTATTAGTAACAAATTCACAGTTAAATTGAAGTCAGTTAAGTAATATTATAAAATTGTATGGCTCAGGCTTGTTTAGGAAGACTTCATTTCTTTCTTTGAAGGAATTCTGCAATGTCTGATAGGCAGACTGATTACCATCTTCACATACTGGATTAATCTAGAATTTTTTGTAGGAATGAAAAAGTATGCTGGTGAGAGAAGAAAGACGCTTTCATAAGGGTCTGACATATCTCCAGTTGAACCAAGACATGCCTAGTTTGATAAGAAGTCTCAGACATTGAACTTATTACTTCTTCTGTTTTTCAGTAAAGGAAGAACAAAAACTAGCCCACACCAGTCCACACTGTGGATTTCAAAAAGCACCAGGAAAGAAAGTGGCATGGAAGTATAATAATTCATTGACTTGGCTCCAGAAAAGAAAATAGAGTTTTGTAATTCTGGATCTGTATAAGGAATGGCATCAGAACCTTAGCTTGGAATGGCTTGAAATCTCAAAGGATGTCCAAAATGAACTGTAAGCTCCCCCTTGAGGCAAATATTAAAATAATTTTTATATGTTTATTATTTCATTTATAAAATAACGCTGTGCTAATAATGGAGTGAGACATGCTTATTTTGCTAAAGGATGCACCAAAACTTCAAGTAAATGGGATGGACCATGCAGATTAAATTGCTATGAACACATCAGAGAAGTATGTGCATTGGAAGCAGTTATTTTTGTCTCTTTCACCTTTCATAAGTTGTAATCTAGTTAATGTAATGTAAATTGCATTGAAATTTACAGTGTGCAAAATATTTTTCCTTTACATAAGTGTTAGATAAAAATGGACTGTTCTTGTATTTATTTTCACAGTGTTTATTTTTCAATACATGCTGTTTTGATTAAAGAAATGTATCACTGTTGTCAACTGAATTCACACACACATAAATATATTACCATAGAAAAAGTTCCTTTTCTAGAAATGGCTCATCTTCTTTTAGTTTCTCTGCTTTGGGTCAGAGTATGTTTAGGAAATCTCTTCAGAAATAAGAAGTTATTTCATTAACCGTGGTATAAATCTAGTCAAATATTTTACTTGGAGGCAAGAATTGTCTAATTTCAGTTGTGCAAGACATGTGCCTTACAATTATTTTGCATTAAAATTCAACAGATTTTGTAATAACTTTGTTAATAGCTGTATAAACAGTAATATACTCAATCTAGAGCAACAAAAGTGGCATACACGATATAAATCATAGATCTTCACGTGTTGCCTATGTAACCACAAGTAGCTCTCTGAGGGTTCTGGAATCGATTTGGCCCCTACCTTGCCAACAAAGCAAAGATGGTTGTTTGGGGTCTGGGATTGACCCTGGAGGCCGATACCTACAGAGTTTGCCTAAGGTTTTTCCTAGCTCCGTTTAGCCTCTGTCAGCACATAAGGTGGTTTTACAGTTGGGACTAGTTGAGTGGTCACCACTAGTGTGCAGTTAAGCACAGCACACTGACATTTCCGCAAGGAAAGAAACTGAATTAGTATAAAAATGGGTTGGAGGGCATCAATGATCACATGTTCATTGTCCATGTTTGGCTGAGAGAGTAAACTGGGGTGCCTCTGTCCTACCTTCTGGTTTCTTCAATGCTGTGGCTCCTTCTTCTCTAGAGAGAGTTGTAACTATCTGGTCTTCAAATGTCTCTGTGCTCCTTTTAACCAAATAAAAAGTTCTTGTTTCTGAAGAATGATCATGGGTGTTGTCTCAATATCTTAAGTGAACAAAGTACAGGTATGTTTGCAATAATATAGGGGAACAAATGACTGTTTAAGTGTGGTAAGAATGGAAGTTATGGTTGTAGACTGTTTTAAACCTCATCTTTTCAGTTAGATAATGAAGAGCTTTCACTAAGGCAATTCACAACTCCAGTTGGTTGGCAAAATAGAAATTAGTGGGCAGTGGTCCTTTTTCAGCTGCTCAGAGACTGAGGAAATAGGCAGCTGCGTTCTAAGCTTAGATCTGCCCACATTTAGCACTTCCTTTTCTTTTCTTGGCGACCCATCTTTCTGGGCAGAATAGGAGACCAGCTGCTGGGATCTACCTCTTCCCTCCAGGCTCCCACCATGCATTTCTTCCTCTAGTCAGGACTTGATGGAGGGAGACTAGGCTTTCCCCATCGTCTGTGCCACCCACAACTGCAACAGCTGCGGGGCAGGAGAGGCAAAGCAATGGGGAAGGGACTTGGTTTTGCCTTTTATCTTGATCCAGAGCTGGATTACTCTTCCGGTGTCAATTACTAAACGCCTAAGTTCCTAGAGTTGGGATAATGAACTTCTGTCTTATTGGAAGATGGTAGAGAGACTGTCCTAAGGGTTCCTTAAGCTGACCTTTGAAAAATAAAAAGGAATCGATGTTGTATTTGTATTTTCAGAGCATACTTCTAATAAGTGTTGTGAAAGGCAGGTGAATTGCAGAACAATATTCAGGAAATAAAACCAAACAGCACGCCCTACCCTTGCTGTTCCATCCTTCCTAACCACTCCATCCTTCCTATTAGGAACACGTCATTGGAAAGGTTTTAAAAAGAATAGTGTGTTCAGGGACTCCCAATTTTTGTCCTAAGAATAAATCCTGTGATTGTTTACCAGGAATTTGTAGTCCTCAATCATCTGGCTACACCTTCTTTTTTTTTTTATTTTTAATTTTTACTGGAGTATAGTTGATGTACAATGTTGCATTAGTTTCAGGTGTACAGCAAAGTCAATCAGTTATACATATACATATATCCACTCTTTTTTAGATTCTTTTCCCATATAGATCATTACAGAGTATTGAGTAGAGTTCCCTGTGCTATACAGTAGGTCCTTGTTGGTTATCTGTTTTATATATAGCAGTGTGTACATGTCACCTTCTTTATATGGTATTGTTTTCCCTTTCTCTGACCATTGCCCAGAGAGAGAGTCTTTTGCTAGGACAACTCATGATTATCTACTGTCCCTTCTCCCTGAAATTTCCCACCTACACGGTGGTCCCCACTGCCTCTTCAGTACGTCAGTAACAACTATTCCTCTCAGGTGTAGCCCAAGTCTCCTTTCTTCCATAAGGCCAATATAAACTGATTGATCCCTTCTTTCAACTGCTTGAAACCTTACTCTCTCTTCTATTACTTTGGACCATATAGACCCATGCAAGAATGTGTGTGTGTGTGTGTACATTTGTATTAATTTGCATGAATTTTGTCTTCCTGAATAAATCAGTAGATTTTGTGTGGTAAGCTAAATTGAAGTTTGCACTTACTCTGGAAATGATCCAAGAGATTAAAGCAGTGGAGCAAATTCATTTACACCACATTTTTGGCCTTCCAGTGGGCAATTCAGCTGTGTCTAAATAAGTTTTGCACATGTTAGAAATATCCACTGTAACTCATCTATCAGAGAAAAACCACATTTGTAATAGTTGTATTTCTTTGATATGTCTGATAATTTTTGGAAACCTAAAAAACACTAGCTTGAAATAAACGGACCGTATGAATAATCCAGGTAAAAAATGATCCAATGAAAGTATGACAATATTAGTTAATTTAGCTTTAATTTTGATACAAGGGCGATATATGGACTTGTGCTATTTTGCTGTTTAATTAGCTTATTTGAGAGAATTGTGCAATCGATTTAGTTCAGGTCTGTGACATGAGCCTACAATAAATATTTTTGATAAGTGGGGAAAATATTAAGGATGTGCTCAAGTTGGATTGGAAATGCATTTGGATAGAAAAGCAGGAGAATGATTGAGATTCTTATAATAGTGATCTAAGCTGGAATTAGATAATTTACAACAGTCTATTTTAAACAATAACATACTTTGTGCAAATAGTTTATTTTGCTTCTCCTAATTTTGCTTAAACTTTAAGTGTACGCTTTAAAATAACATTCCTTTAAATAAGAGAATATGATAAAAATAATGATTAAGAACAAAGGAAATAATATCTGTGAAAGAATAACTGTTCACAATAAAATCAAAATTTATTATTTTAAAGTTACTTTGTATTGTAAAGATTAGTTTTTGTTTTTTTCCCCCAGCATTTCGGTGGCTTAGGTAAAGAATCAAGGCTTTTAGAAACGACTGTTTTCAAAACTCTCAATTTCCATGCTTCTTAAAGTGGAATGGGAAAACTGCCTGATTTTCATCTTAGCTTTAGGAAACACTCTAATGTAGAAAACTTTGTATCCATTCTGTGAACCTTGGGACCCGGGAGCACACCCCTGGGCGATTAGGCAGTGCACACTGGTATCCAAATGACGTCACACCAGCCAGGAACCATCTGTTGTTTTCTTGGCACATGAGTGGTCCTCCTGAATCCCCCTAAAGAGTAAATTGCAAAAGAAAATTGTAGATGTGTGATCAACTGATATAAATATATATATATTATATATTTTAAGCAAATGAGTTTAAAACTGAAGGTCAAAAATATGGTTTAATTGCCATTGCAAGTCATCTGTAAATATTCTCACCATCACTCTAGGTCAAGAATTAGAAACTTTCGCTGCTCAGTAAGGGCACAGAGAAACTATGGCAACTAAAACAAAATTTATATGTAATTTTTATGATTCACTCTTATAGCAAGCACTTCCTTGCTTTAAGTATGGCATTTTAATGGGTACCAAGAAATTTTCTAAGGCACAACTCTGAGAGCATCCCAACCAAAATATATGTTAAAAGCTAATCCTTTTATTAAAGGAGGTATGTCCTAAGTATTATGAGGGGCTTTGTGGAAAGACAATATTCTACATTATGTGCTTTAGGATAACTAATAACTCACACATAAAGTTGATTTTAGTTCTCCTGGGCAGCATTAATTTTTTGGCATTAGAAAAGCACAGTCAGATTTGAAAAAAAACAATATTTCAACTGAAATAGGCACATTTATGATATAATTTCTAGTGATAGGCACACATTTTCATCTATCCTAATTGATGAAATGCTTTTAATTTTCATAAATGTTAATTATAGCAATTCCTAGTTGAGTTAATTACATAGATTTTATTTCCACAGGATTATTCCTGTGTAATGCAAATGAATATAATGCAAATGTATAGTACTGTTATTTAATGACAGAGAATTGACAAATATTTTCCCACATTAATTGTGAAAGCATTTTAAATTAATCCTTTCTTTTTTATATTTATGAAGGAATTTAAAGCCTTGTGTACTTTGGTAAATCACTGGTACAATAGAATATTTCAGCTAAGCTTATGTTAAAAAGTATCCTGAGAGATATTTTGCCTGATTCTTTATCACCTTTGGGACTTATATTTAAGGGAAAAAAATGTGGTCTAGAAAATCACCCTTTCTCTCCTGAGGAGAGGAGAATAAATCTCCTTGGCAACCATGGGTTACTCCTTTTCTAGATGTAACAAATGTGTTCAAGCTGTTTGAAGGCGGGGATTGTGATTGTACTTCTGCATCCTAAGCCCTTAGTTCATAATATGGTTCAGAAATATTTACGGAACAGTGTCAATTGAAGGTAAGAATAAATACTGACTCAAAGTGATACGTGACTTAAAAGTTAGTAAAAATAAACCTCAAATGTTTGAGTATTTTAAAAAGGAGTCATTTGGTTTGCTTCATATTTTCAAAAATAATTTCATATTTTTTAAAAGACAGTAGAATCCAGACGTTGATTACTTGAACAAGGATTTTAAATTACCCAGCACATACTGGCTCAGTGGCTGTTATTCAAAGAATCCACCAGCAGGCCTGAGGCCAAACAGCTGAGTGGTCTGTCTGTTTGAGAGACCTACGTCTGGGTCTATCACTTCCCATCATCTAACTACACACACCATTTCAATTCTATTGTGTTACTTCTCTTCGCCTTCATTTTCTGATTTGTTCAATGAAGTTATTTCCTTGCATTATCTCAGAGATGTGTAAGTACTTCAAAAATATGAGTGAATGTCCAGACCATAAAGTATTAACCTAAAATTTGTTTCTACGGAGATGCTATATTTATAAAGAAAAACAAAAATCATTAACTTCTTTGACTGAACATCTGAGTATAAGGGTTGGAGACCATTTTTATTTAGGGTAGTGGTTCTTAAACCTTGGGTTGCATCAGAATCACCTGAGGGCTTGCTCACACAGACATTGCTGGGCCTCCACCTCTAGAGTTTCTGATTCAGCGACTCTGGCAGGGCCAAGAATTTGTGCCTGTAACAAGATTTCAGGTGATGCTGATCTCCTGGATTGGAGGCCACACTTTGAAAACCAGGAGTGTATAGAACAAGTCTCAGAATAGTCAGCAGAATGGGCTTGCTTTTTGTGTCATTCACTTAGTTTTATAAAGAGAGGATTTTCGACAGCCACTCATGGTGCCTTAAAATCCAAACAGCTGCCTAGGAAGCACAAGCCTTTGGGAAGCCAGAAGATATTCAAGAACATGTGAATGACTAATAAGGCAAATTCTTCACCACTATAGGGAAAAAATAATGCTTTGAAGAACTTATTCAAGTGATATGTCAATAGTAACATATGCATAATTTAAAATGATGTATCCTTATGTAATCAGTCCTCCTTTTTAACACAATATTAAAGATGAACAAAGAAAATCATGTAACTCTCTAGACTATCGATTACTCAATCATGATAACATTATATTACACAAAGTATTGCCTTGTGTGGGAGCTTTCTTACTTGCTAATGAATAACATACTTAGACTCTCTAGAAATTGGAGCCAAATATGAGATTTCAGAGATCTGGCATGAGTTGCTGGCTTAATGTAACCCAAGCATCGCTAACATCAGCAGTCATATTTTCTACCTAGTGCATGAGGTGTCTGCCACACAACCCCCATTAACTCTAATTGAAGTTGTACAGCTGATTTCCCTTCTGAGCAATAATTCTATAAATCTCCCTCTAAGTGGCAATATATCTTACCTTTAGTACACTTTTCATTTTAAAAGGAAAGTATAAGAGAAAAATTGTAAACAATAATGCTATCCTATTCGTCTTGAATATGCAAGTGTCATCAAAGCAGAATAAATGTAAAACTAAGCTGAACATTTAAGATGACATGAGACATTGGCTTCACTAGAGAACACATATTCGGATCCACCTGTTTAACTGTCTGTTAAAGTCTTGTATTCAGTCCAATTATTATGACATATGTATTAGTATGTGTTCATATAGATAACAAGTTGTTTACACTTTAACAAAGTGAAGCCATTTCCTCACAGTATAGATTGCTACATCTGCATTTGTAGATTATTCATTTGCTCAGTACTGCTATCAGTTTTAATCTAATCCAGTAGATGTTAGTGCGTTAATATTTTATTAATTTTCAAATATAGAAAATATGCTCCAAAATTTATTTACAAAATCTCATAATAAAAATTGTTAATATTTTTGTGCGTGTACTTAATGCCTTACACGTGTTACCTCTTTTAAACCTCTCAATAATACCTAAGTGACTTGCGCAAACTCACTGGTAAGTGTTAAAGCAAGGGTCAAAAAAGTAGTTTGAGCACAGAATCCATGCCTTCATGGCTAGTCCATACTGCACCTAAAAATTAATTATAAATCTAAAATCTAGCAGAATTTACTTTTTATTTGTTGAATGTATATAGATTTCATGGAGCTGATAGATGGCTACATTATTTCTAGGTGGAAATAGAGACACAGATGTAGAGAACAAACGTATGGACACCAAGGGGGGAAAGTGGCAGGGGTGGTGGTGGTGTGATGAATTGGGAGAGTGGGATTGACATATACACACTAATATGTATAAAATAGATAACTAATAAGAACCTGCTGTATAAAAAAATAAATAAAATTCAAAAATTCAAAAAAAAAAAGCAAAAGCAAAAAAAAAAAAGTTTTTATCTTCTATGAGGGTTAGTGTGTGGGTAAGAGTTTTCTTTGAAAGTCACACAAGTCAAAAGAATGAGCAAAAAATCACACCTCTCTAAAAAGTTCCAGTTGAAAACCTCTTTAGGACACTGGATGCCAACTTATTAGTGTTTCTATTTACTTATTTTAATGTTATTCTCAAAGTATTTGTATTTTTAAATAAATCATTTTTTATTCTGTTAAAAAAAAAAAAAAAAGCTAGTGATACTTCAAACATATTGCAGGCTCTCCAGGTTGGTTTTCATCCAGAAATTATTCTGGGTCACTGGACACCTGGGCTAGACTCTAAATCAGGGTTGAGAATTAGAGGAGTTCAGGCCAATTTGGCCCACAGACCTGTTTTTGTTTGATTTGTTTGAATAGGGTTTTAAAGAATTTGAAATTTGAAAATAAATGATTCTAGCTAAGGTACATACTCTCCAGCTCACCCCCAGGCCCACTACTGCATATTTTTCCTGGCAGTCAGACACATCCACATGTTATGCCTAGTCTCTAAAGACATCTGATTTGTAACGTTTGTTGATAAAAATTAGTTCTGTTTCTAATGCTCAGGTCCACCCAGGGGTACTATGCAAATAAGCCACAAATAAAAGTGAAAAGTCACAGTTTTGTAAATGAAGAAATGAAATTAAGACCCTGATGATTTCTGCACTCCCTAATCATTGTTGAGTGATGAACTCATCATGTAGCAATGCTTTCTGGAAATATTGGGTGAGCGGTTTTACATATTTACCTGACAAGAATCTACACCTCCTTCTTCGTAGCCTGCACACACCATATTTTCTGTAATGTTATACTCTGGCATCTCTTGTTGGCATTTCTCATTCGATAGAAGGGGAACATCAGCTTCTTGCAGTACGTCTGCGGGAGGACCTGTGCAAAATGGATAATGCAGCCAGCCACTCAGAAGTGATCAACATGCATCATTGAAGGAGCCGCCATCAGTCTTTTTTATTTCAACAGTTCACTCTCATTACCGAGTACTGTGTGTATACGTAATGGAACTAAATGCCAAAAGCACATAATAAAGCCCATCTGCAGATTTTGCCAAGTGGGTAACAGTAAAGCACTTCTTTAGTTCCCAAGGGCTAGCAGGGATGGTGGATTGGACTAGACGGTCTTTAGGTATTTTCAGTAATTTCAAATGGTTACAACATTGCTTCTGGGGGAAAAAAGCCCGCCAACACAAAAAGTTTCATTCATGGAAATCAGCAAAGTCTCAGAAATCCAGCAGTGCTTTTCATTTGGCACCTGAAGAGGTGCTCCCTTATAATGGCATTCAGCTCCTTCGTGGGGCTGAATGAGCAAACAGGTGCGTACTGAACAGGAGACGAAGCTCAGAGGAACTGTGCCCCTGGTCTCAGGGCAATCAGCTTGTCATCCACGTGCAGGGGAAGAGAAAGGAGGCATTTAGTAGCAGAGTATACTTCCATGTTTTTCACAAAATGACTCATCTACTGGAAGCATGAATCTCTGTTTACCGAAATACTAATCCCAAGAGGGATGTGAAAAAAGCAGGTGTCTAGGGCGCCCAGAAAAGGTACATGATAAGCACTTTCTAATAATTAGCAATTCTATTTGCTTTCTCAAGAAAGGCAGAAAGTTGTAAATAACCTAGTACATCTGACAGCCAGTGTTGTTGCAAAAATGTATGTGCCCTCATTTCTAGCTAAGTTTCATCACCACACTAAAAAGACAAGAAACAAACGCGCACGTGCACATAGGTGCAAAGCAATGTATGTGTAATCAGCGGTGTGTTGGTAAATGTTTAATAACTGATTTTTCAAGAAATAAAAACAAAGCCCCACTGTGTATTGTCTGCCAATTTGCCTGTTGTAAACACTCCAAACGTGGTCAATTTCAAAGTACCAGTATGACAGCGAGCATGAAGTTGGGAGCTGATACCAACTGGTGCCAGTGACTTCAGAGGCTGGATGACTTTTAAAGTTTGACAATGAACTTTAATTTTAAAAAGTGATTTAGAGAGGTTAAGATGGGGGAGAACTTTCGGCATCTCACTGTCATTTGTTCTATGAAGACTGAGGATGGGCTGGTAGAATTAGTTTTATAATAAAAATCAAAGAAAATGTTGCTGCTTGTCAAGGAAGAAAAAATTGTTTGGATATATGATAAAACTTCTTGGTAGAAAAAAATTTGAGCAGTGTTCTTCCATTTGATATTTGTCAACATGAGTTACCATGAGGATAATTGAAAATATACATATTCATACCAAAAAACCCACATAAAAATGTCAGTAAAGTTATTTAAATTTACTAGTTGCCTTAATTTAATCAAATAATACTTCTTTCTCTCTTAGTAAGCAACATGTTCATGATCTTAAAAAATTAATTAGTGTAGTATACTCAAAGGGGAAAAACTGGGGTTTTCGAAGTAGTTGGAAACCCTAAGAAAAAGTTCATAAAATTTGTTAAAATTGCCACACCCAGGAAGTATTTAAAAGTGATCTGTTTATTCCTAAATGAAATTGATCTCAGATGCAGATTGTTTTCTTGGCTCCATACCACTCCTAGAGACTTTTCCTAAGTCAATTAAATGCATATCTTTAGTAACAATAAGCAAATGTGAGCAAGTTTACTCAACTCTTAAAAAAATAATAATTTCCTATGGAATAAAGAGTCTTAAATTTTGTTAGTAGATAATTTGCTTTTGAAGAGTACATTGTGGTCATAAATGTCTTTTAGCTTGAAGTCTGATAGAGAAAATATCTATCTAAAAATCATTTTTACTCTTTAGATTTCAAATTTAATAAGTCATGACATTTTTCAAGTGGAGGAAATACAATAATATACAGACTTTGACTTCAATATACTTTACGGGCAGCAGAAACGAAGCATTTCAACAACATAACGTAATTGCAGTGGAGAACCTTTGTCAGAATCATCAGGCAAGGGTTTGACTTAGATCTTATGCTCTCTTTTACAAGAAGTAAGGATATTTTAGCTGTGAATCCTTTGCTTCTGGGACATGCACCTCTCCGTAAGATTTTGTGCCTTTTCATCTTAAATGCAATTAGGATTTTTAAATATCATGGATATGACCTGTTGTAACTCTAGAGACCAGGTTTTTCCACCCAACAATAGTGCTTGTTCCTTTTTGCTTAACTATTAGTGAGTGGTCAAACTCTAGCCTAGATGGAGTAACTCCTATTAGGAATTTTGAAACCAATGAACCTTGCAGTTACGTTTAGAGGGTTTGAAGTACTAGAATGCTTTTTTTTAAAAAAAAAAAGTTTGGTTATTTCTTTTCCATTGTAAGACATGCTTTATTTGCCATGAAGAAAGAAAGTAAATTTCCCTATTTAACTGTGGCATTTTTTAATTTTACATAGTTTAATGTGAAAAAATGTACATCTTAGAGCTGATGAAATATTGCAAGGACATTGAAAAAAAATTTATCGAGGTATCATTGACATACAACATTACATTATTTTCAGGTGTACAACATAATTCGATATTCTTTGGAAAGCATGCTACGAAATAATGCTGGTGAGTCAATGGTTTATTAATTTATAGTCTTCAATGTAAGATTCATGCCATATCTGAGTCTTCTTGTCAGTAGGCAGAACTAGCATGTTGAAACTGATTCCCTTCTCATATTAGGGAATGTGAGTGTGAAACATTTATATGATAAATACAAATAGTTTTATTGATTTGGAAAATGTAACAGTTAATAATTTGGCTTTTGATGAGACTTTATCCATATGCTTTATAAAAATACATTTTTGTAGCCTTTGGTTATATTCATTTCAATAGGTATATATTTTCATCAGAGAGTTTATAATACTAAAATTAGATATTGAGTTTAGGGAATGCTTGAATTTCCCTCTAATAAGAATCATAGTTTTATAATATGCTCCATGCAATTTGGAAAAAAATTTAACTATACAAATATACAACATATGAATATAAGCCAGACGGTGCTTTTAAGAGATATTGCAGAAAATTGTTATAGTATAAGAGTTTTTTTAAATGTTGAAAATATTCACAGGATAGAGTAATAGCATGCTTTTTACTAGTAGGCGTTTTCTATTGAGTCTGATAATTTACCTTGATATACAAGTGTCCCCCAGCCAGCAATAGAACAAATTCTTCCAGGAGGAAAAACTTGATTTTCTTCGGGTAAACAAATAGGTTGTATATAATCTGGAAACATGAAAGAAAACAAAAACAAGAACAGACACACATTCATTTCCAAAAGTTTTAAAAAATCAATCATTTTCAACATTTCATCTAAAAAAACAACTTGTATTTTCATTTTATCCTGCCTGGACATTTTTTAGACATCAGTCTTAGGGGAAAGAAGCATTTCAGAGAAGCACTTCTTTGACAGTGGATTAGGTACCACTGGTGGCCTTTTAGGATCCTCTCCATTGTCTCTATGACTCTATTATTATGTACACAACATCCTAGTTCTGGAATTAGTCATTTACATTTGATTTTTAAATAATCACGGTACTTAATAGAATGTGGTTCCAGTTCTATGAAAATCTTGGTAAGGCTGTTTTTTTCAGGGTCAGTTAAGAGAAACTTGGGCAAATGTTCTGAGGTTTTTGTAAATTTTCCCCAATTATCTCCACATTCAAAAAGCTTTTAGGCGATTGTTTTATAGGGTACTTATGGAGGCATTAGCATTGGTGGCTGACTTTTTCAGCCTTTCTCCAACAGTTTGCAAGCCTCCTAACATTTATTCAACATCCATGACAAGTAAAACCCAAGGCAGACACAAAAGTAAATAAAAGGATAGGGCTAATACAACGAACTGCAGCAATCATCTGCCTTTGTTAAGTGCTCTCATGCATGCGGAGACAGAATGCCAGAGGAGCACAGAGATGCACTCTTTCCTGACTGGGCACTGGGAAACTCTTCAGAGAAAGGCTGGAGCTGAGCAGAGCCCTTCAGGATAAAGTTCACTCCCTCAGGTGATTTCTTGCACCTTATTTAGGTATTTGGAGGAAGTCCTCCATCTGCCATTTTATTAATATTATTGAATCTCCTTTATGAATGACCATTCTTACTCACTTCGCTCTTTGAACATATGCTTGTCTCTCACTTTGTCCTACTCTGGCCTTTGTGGTAGATGGACCTATCTTTCTTTCCCATGAGAAACAGCGTGCAATAGAGCATGGCCTATTATCTCTGGGCTGCTCCTTGGAGTTTACTGATATAGACGGCTCTGAGAGTTGTATTTTACTGTTCAATTTTCTAGAAAGTTGGATTTAAGCACCGTGATGAAGGTAATTTAATGTGTTTCTCTACATTCCCCAATTCCATTTAAATTATAGTGATTTCTATAACAAATTATCCAACTTTTATGGACTATTAATGCACTGGTACTGATATTTCAAATCTAATTTTGAATTAATTTGGGCAGATAAGATGACTAAAACCGATTTCTCTTACCTGTGTAATTCACTTTCGATTCAAGATGCATCATGGCGATGTCACTGTCCTTTCTCCGTTTATTGTAGTGTGGATTTATGACAATTTGGTCTATCAACCGAGTTTCTATTTGAGGAGAAGTCAGATTCGATGTCATATGCAGGCCTAGGACTGCTTTCCACTTAGATGGCTCTAAATTTCTCCTAAAGTTTATGAAAAAGAAGACTAAGAAACTCTCCATCCACCACAGTTACTTTCTAGAGATCTTCACAGTAGGTATTTCAGAATTATGTGTTCCCATCCTCAAATATTCTTGAATTTCTTTGAAGAATTCTTCTTTAAAAATATTTCTTTAATTTCAATTTTTTCTGATCGGATCATAGAGGAAGCCTTAATTTGTGCTAATCTGTATAACTTCTCTTAAATCATCTCTTAATCTCTGGTTCTAGATTGTGGTTCTCAACTTCCGTTTCCCATTAGAATCACCTGGAATGCTTTTAAATAACACTGTTACCTGCTCCCCCTTCTCCATCTCTGGTTTAATGAGTCTGGGATGGAGAGGGGCATTTTAACAATTCATTTTTCAGTTAAATCTCCATGTTGATGGTAATGCATAGCCAGGTTTGAGAAACACTGCTTTAGATCATATTCCAGTGTGGAGACTACATCTTTGTCCAGGGTTTCCCTCAGCAACCACAGTAGCTATGGTAACAATGGAAGGAGGTTCAGCAGCATCTCCTGTTTAGGGGGTCACTGAATTCACACAGAGTTCACATAAGCAATAAAACCTATTATGACGTTTATAAGCTAATACATGAGCTTGAGTAATTTCCACACATAATGAACTCGAATAATTTTTCATACACAGTGTTGACCATTGATAATGTACTGGTAAAAGATAACATTTGTGTTATAGGCAGATTAAATTGGAGAGTATATTAGAATCTGAAAGTGTACAGGGACTCCTAAATGTGCTATTGTCCTGCAACATCTTCACGCCAAGAAATTACCAGTGAACAGCTGGAATTAAGCCATCTGAGCCATATTCACAATGAAGCCAAAATTCAATAACTGCAATTAGAGCAGAGCTAGTGATTTAATTCTCAGTAGTTGCAAATGCCTAGTTTAACATGGTATTTCAAATGTTAAAATACAAGTCACCTACAAATATATAAATATATAAAGAGCCTGAAGTTATTTCAAGTCCATCTGTTTATCTTTTCATCTATCTATTCATTACATTGTTATATTTCCTAAAGGATTACGTTTGATCAAGTAGCAGTCTTCAGAAAAGCCGACGAATGCCCAAGCATCCAGTAAGCATCCGCTGATAACCGCACTGCCTTAAAATCTGAGGAAACTTACTAAGTGCTTTATAACAATAAAACAACTCCCATTTATGGAGAAGCTATTTTGTGCCAAGTGTAGTGCCAAACACTTTGCGTCATCTCATTTCACCTTTAACACTGTTCTATGGATTTTACAATTAGCACAAACTGCATGCTAACAGTTAAAAATGGTAGGGTAGAGAGGATCGGTGCCGACCAGCACTCACCAGCCGGAGACGCTTGTCTGCTCACCCGTTGGCACGGGTAGGGGCTGGGAGCTGAGGCTCGGGCTTTGGAGGTCAGACCCCAGGGAGAGGACTGGGGTTGGCTGCGTGAAGACAGCCTAAAGGGAGCTAGTGCACCACAGCTAGCCAGGAGGGAGCCTGGGAAAATGTCTGGACCTGCTGGAGAGGCAGGAGATGGTTGTTTCAGGGTGCACAAGGAGAGGGAATTTCTGTTCTGTGTGCCCACAGAAGGCAGAGCACCACCCAAGCGAGCTCCAGAGATGGGCGTGAGCTGCGGCTATCATCTTGGACCCCACAGACAGGCATAGACAGCTAACGCTGCTGCCGCTGCCACCAAGAATCCTGTGTGCAAGCACAGGTCACTACCCACACCACCCCGGGAGCCTGTGCAGCCCACCACTGCCAGCATCCCGTGATCCAGGGGCAACTTTCCCGGGACAACACATGGCGCGCCTCAGGCTGGTGCAATGTCAGGCTGGCCTCTGCCACCTCAGGCTTGCCCTGCATTCCAATTATGACTACTGTACCCCTCCCTCTCCCCGGCCTGAATGAGCAAGACCACCTATTCGGCTGCTGCTTTAACCCCTTCCTGTCTGGGCAGGGAACATAGGCCTGAGGGTGGCCTACATGCTGAGTTGGGGTCAAAACAAAAGCTGAACCCCAGAAACTGTGCGAGCAAAGAAGAGAAAGGGAAATTTCTCTGTGCAGCCTCAGGAGCAGCGGATTAAATCCCTGCAATCAACTTGATAAACCCTGTATCTGAGGAATACCTGAATAGACAACAAATGTTCCCAAAATTGAGGTGGTGGACTTTGGGAGTAACTGCAGACTTGGGGTTTGCTTTCTGCATCTGATTTGTTTTTGGTCTTATATTTACCTTAGTTTAGTTTTTAGTGCTTGTTATCATTGGTGGATTTGTTTATTGGTTTGGTTGCTCTCTTCCTTTATTTATTCTTTTTGTGAGTTTGTCTATGTTTCTTTGTGTGATTTTGTATGTTTAGGTTTGCTTTTACCATTTGTCCTACGGTACTGTCTGTTCGTATTTTTGTTTGTTTGTTTGTTTGTTTTTATCACTGCGTGTGTGTATGTTTCTTTGTGTGATTCTGTCTATTTAAGTTTGCTTTACCATTTGTCCTAGGGTTCTGTCTGTTTTTTTTGTTGTTGTTGTGTTTTATTTGTTTCTTTCTTTTTATGACTCTGTGTGTGTATGTTTCTTTGTGTGACTTCGTCTGTTTAGTTTTGCTTTTACCATTTGTTTTGCGGTTCTATCTGTTGTTAGTTTTTTTTGTTCTTCTTTTCCTTCTGAGCCATGCAGCTGGCAGGGTCTTGGTGCTCCGGCCTCCTGTCAGGCCTGAGCCTCTGAGGTGGGAGAACCGAGGCCAGGATATTGGACCACAAGAGACCTCCCAGCCCCACATAATATTAATCAGTGAGAGCTCTCCCAGAGATCTCCATCTCAGCACTAAGACCCAGCTCCACACAATGGCCAGCAAGCTCCAGTGCTGGACGCCCTATGCCAAACAACTAGTAAGAGAGGAACACAACCCCACCCATTAGCAGAGAGGCTGCCTAAAGTCATACTAAGTCCATAGACACCCCAAAACACACCACCGGACACGGCCCTGCCCACCAGAAGGACAAAATCCAGCCCCACCCCCCAGAACACAGGCACCAGTCCCTCCCCACCAGGAAGTCTACACAAGACACTGAACCAACCTCATCCACAGGGGGCAGACCCCAAAAATAACAGGAACTACAAACCTGCAGCCTGTGAAAAGGAGATCCCAAACACAGTAAACAAAATGAGAAGACAGAGATATATGCAGCAGTTGAAGGAGCAAGGTAAAAACCCTCCAGACGAAACAAGTGAAGAGGAAATAGACAGTCTACCTGAAAAAGAATTCAGACTAATGATAGGAAAGATGATCCAAATCTTGGAAATAGAATGGAAAAAATACAAGAAACGTTTAACAAGGACTTAGAAGAAATAAAGAGCAAACAAACAATGATGAACAACACAATAAATGAAATTAAAAATACTCTAGAAGGAATCAATAGCAGAATAACTGACGCAAAAGAACGGGTAAGTGACCTGGAAGATAGAATAGTGGAAATAACTGCCACAGAGCAGAATAAAGAAAAAAGAATGAAAAGAATTAAGGACAGTCTCAGAGACACACCAACTTTGAATTATAGGGGTCCCAGAAGGAGAAGAGAGAGAGAAAGGACCTGAGAAAATATTTGAAGAGATTATAGTTGAAAACTTCCCTAACATGGGAAATGAAATAGTCAATCAACTCTAGGGAGCACAGAAAGTCCCATACAGGATAAACCCAAGGAGAAACATGCCAAGACACATATTAATCAAACTATCAAAAATTAAATACAAAGAAAAAATATTAAAAGCAGCAAGGGAAAAGCAACAAATAACATGCACGGGAATCCACATAAGGTTACCAGCTGATCTTTCAGCAGAAACTCTGCAAGCCAGAAGGGAGTGGCAGGACATATTTAAAGTGATGAAAGAGAAAAACCTACAACTAAGATTACTCTACTCAGCAAGGATCTCATTCAGATTCGATGGAGAAATTAAAACGTTTATAGACAAGCAAAAGTTAAGAGAATTCAGCACCAAAAAACAGCTTTACAACAAATGCTAAAGGAACTTCTCTAGGCAGGAAAAACAAGAGAAGGAAACGACCCACAAAAACAAACCCAAAACAATTAAGAAAATTGTCATAGGAACATACATATAAATAATTAGCTTAAATGTGAATGGATTAAATGCTCCAAACAAAAGACACAGACTGGCTGAATGGATACAAAAACAAGACCCATATATATGCTGTCTACAAGAGACTCACTTCAGACCTAGGGACACATACAGGCTGAAAGTGAGGGGATGGAAAAAGATATTCCATGCAAATTGAAATCAAAAGAAAGCTGGAGTAGCAATACTCATATCAGGCAAAATAAACTTTAAAATAAAGACTATTACAAGAGACAAAGAAGGACACTACATAATGATCAAGGGATCAATCCAAGAAGATAATAACAATTGTAAATATTTATGCACCCAACATAGGAGCCCCTAAATACATAAGGCAAATGCTAACAGCCATAAAAGGGGAAATCAACAGTAACACAATAATCACAGGGGACTTTAACACCCCACTTTCACTAATGGACAGATCATCCAAAATGAAAATAAATAAGGAAACACAAGCTTTAAATGATACATTAGACCAGACGGACTTAATTGATATTTATAGGACATTCTATCCAAAAACATCAGAATACACTTTCTTCTCAAGTGCTCATGGAACATTTTCTAGGATAGATCATATCTTGGGTCACAAATCAAGCCTCAGTAAATTTAAGAAAACTGAAAATGTATCAAGTGTCTTCTCTGACTACAACACAATGAGACTAGATATCAACTACAGGAAAAAAACTGTAAAAAATACAAACACATGGAGGCTAAACAATATGCAACTAAATAACTAAGAGATCACTGAAGAAATAAAAGAGGAAATCAAAAAATACCTAGAAACAAATGACAGTGAAAACACAACTACCCCAAACCTATGGGATGCAGCAAAAGCAGTGCTAAGAGGGAAGTTTATAGCAATACAATCTTACCTCAAGAAACAAGAAAAATCTCAAATAAAAAACCTAACCTTACCCCTAAAGCAATTAGAGAAACAAAAAAAACCCCCAAAGTTAGCAGAAGGGAAGAAATCATAAAGATCAGATCAGAAATAAATGAAAAAGAAATGAAGGAAACAATAGCAAACATCCATAAAACCAAAAGCTGGTTCTTTGAGAAGATAAACAAAATTGATAAACCATTAGCCAGACTCATCAAGAAAAAAAGGGAGAAGACGCAAATCAACAGAATTAGAAATGAAAAAAGAGAAGTAACAACTGACACTGCAGAAATCCAAAGGATCATGAGATTACTACAAGCAACTATATGTCAATAAAATGGACAACCTGAATGAAATGGACAAATTCTTAAGTACAACCTTCCAAGACTGAACCAGGAAGAAATAGAAAATTAAGTAGACCATTCACAAGCACTGGGATTGAAACTGTGATTAAAAATCTTCCAACAAACAAAAGCCCAGGATCTGATGGCTTCACAGGCTAATTCTAACAAACATTTAGAGAAGAGCTAACACCTATCCTTCTCAAACTCTTCCAAAATATAGCAGAGGGAGGAACACTTCCAAACTCATTCTACGAGGCCACCAACACCCTGACACCAAAACCAGACAAAGATGTCACAAAAAAAGAAAACTACAGACTAATATCACCAATGAACATAGATGCAAAAATCCTCAACAAAATACTAGCAAACAGAATCCAACAGCACATTAAAAGGATCATACACCATGATCAAGTGGAGTTTATCCCAGGTATGCAAGGATTCTTCAATATATGCAAAGCCATATATGACAAACCCACAGCCAACATCGTTCTCAGTTGTGAAAAACTGAAACCATTTCCACTAAGATCAGGAACAAGACAAGGTTGCCCACTCTCACCACTATTATTCAACATAGTTTTGGAAGTTTTAGCCATGGCAATCATAGAAGAAAAAGAAATAAAAGGAATCCAAATTGGAAAAGAAGAAGTAAAGCTGTCATTGTTTGCAGATGACATGATACTATACATAGAGAATCCTAAAGATGCTACCAGAAAACTACTAGAGCTAATCAATGAACTTGGTAAAGTAGCAGGATACAAAACTAATGCACAGAAATCTCTTGCATTCCTATACACTAACGATGAACAATCTGAATGAGAAATTAAGGAAGCACTCACATTTACCATTGTAACAAAAAGAATAAAATACCTAGGAATAAACCTACCTAAGGAGACAAAAGACCTGTATGCAGAAAACTATAAGACACTGATGAAAGAAATTAAAGACAATACAAACAGATGGAGAAATATACCATGTTCTTGGATTGGAAGAATCAACATTGTGAAAATGACTATCCTACCCAAAGCAATCTACAGATTCAATGCAATCCCTATCAAACTACCAATGGCATTTTTCACAGAACTAGAACAAAAAATTTCACAATTTGAAAGGAAACACAAAAGACCCCGAATAGCCAAAGCAATCTTGAGAAAGAAAAAAGGAGCTGGAGGAATCAGGCTCTCTGGCTTCAGAATATACTACAAAGCTACAGTAATCAAAACAGTATGATACTGGCACAAAGACAGAAATATAGATCAATGGAACAGGATAGAAAGCCCAGAGATAAACCCACGCACATATGGTCACCTTATCTTTGATAAAGGAGGCAAGAATATACAATGGAGAAAAGACAGTCTCTTCAATAAGTGGTGCTGGGAAAACTGGACAGCTACACGTAAAAGAATGAAATTGAACACTTTCTAACACCGTACACAAAAATAAACTGAAAATGGATTAAAGAGCTAAATGTAAGTCCAGACACTATAAAACTCTTAGAGAAAAACATGGGCAGAACACTCTATGACATAAATCACAGCAAGATCCTTTTTGACCTACCCCCTAGAGAAACAGAGACAAAAACAAAAGTAAACAAATGGGACCTAATGAAACCTAAAAGTTTTTTCACAGCAAAGGAAACCATAAATAAGATGAAAAAACAACCCTCATAATGGGAGAAAATATTTGCAAATGAAACAACTGACAAAGGATTAATCTCCAAAATTTACAAGCAGCTCATGCAGCTCAATATCAAAAAAACAAACAACCCAATCCAAAAATGGGCAGAAGACCTAAATAGACATTTCTCCAAAGAAGACATACAGATTGCTAACAAACATATGAAAGGATGCTCAACATCACTAATCATTACAGAAATGCATATCAAAACCACAATGAGGTATCACATCACAACGGTCAGAATGGCCATCATCAAAAAATCTAGAAACAATAAATGCTGGAGAGGGTGTGGAGAAAAGGGAACCCTCTTGCATTGTTGGTGGGAATGTAAATTGATACAGCCACTATGGAGAACAGTATGGAGGTTCCTTCAAAAACTAAAAATAGAACTACCATATGACCCAGCAATCCCACTACTAGGCATAAACCCTGAGAAAACCATAATTCAAAAAGAGACATGTACCACAGTGTTCATTGCAGCACTATTTACAATAGCCAGGACATGGAAGCAACCTAAATGTCTACTGACAGATGAATGGATAAAGATGTGGCACATAAGTACAATGGAATACTACTCAGTCATAAAAAGAAACGACATTGAGTTATTTGTAGTGAGGTGGATCGACCTAGATTCTGTCATACAGAGTGAAGTAAGTCAGAAAGAGAAAAACAAATACTGTATGTTAACACATATATATGGAATCTAAGAAAAAAAAAAAAAAGGGTTCTGAAGAACCTAGAGGCAGGACGGAAATAAAGACACAGACGTAGAGAATGGACTTGAAGACACTGGGAGGGGGAAGGTAAGCTGGGATGAAGTGAGAGAGTGGCATGGACATATATACACTACCAAATGTAAAACTGATAGCTAGTGGGAAGCAGCTGCATAGCACAGGGAGATCAGCTCGGTGCTTTGTGACCATGTAGAGGTGTGGGATAGAGAGGGTGGGAGGGAGGTACAAGAGGGAGGGATATGGGGATATATGTATACATATAGCTGATTCACTTTGTTATACAGCAGAAACTAACAGAACATTGTAAAGCAATTATACTCCAGTAAAGATGTTTAAAAAAAAATAGAAGGAAAAGAAAAAACTATATAAAAGCTTTTCCCCATCGATTATATTTATAAGGTTTCCTAAAATATAGTTTGTTTAGGAAAGCGAGAATAAACTTAATTCTTTCCCTTAATTTCCAACTTTCAAAGTAGAAAATTGGAGCACCAGCACTCCCAGTGGTGACAAATGAGTTGTGTGTATTTTATGGAGGGACAGAGAAAGCCTCTCTGTGTTTGAGCACGACTGATATTTGGTTAAGGTTATTCCATCATTTGTAGACATTTTCTTTAAATGCTCAGAGTGGCGTGTTTGGGGCCTGTAGGCTCTCTTTGGCCTGGGTCTGGGAGCTTCTGCCATACTCCACCAGTCTAGGAAAGCTTCCTCCCCTTCCAGCTGACAGAGCCCTGGGCCTTTGAATGGGGAATTGGAGATGGAAATCTGGCACTGGGGTGCTCACTGTTCCTGGGATGTCTTTGTATGTAAGCTTTATAGTCTATACTGGTACGAAATACACATTCAAAATAAAATAAAGTCATGATTCCAAAATAAATAAATAAATAAATAAATAAAATAAAATGGTAGGGCAGAGACTTTATGTGGGAGTGTCTGATTTTAGAAGCTTCCCTTGCACCAGGATACTGGGGAGCCTCACGTAGCTGTGGGCAGGTTCTGTGGGAGGGGCTGAGAATATGAGGGGCAGGTTGGGAGGCAGGAGAGGGAGACATTCCCGCTGCCGTTGGTTACCTGGGCTCAGGTAGGGGAGGATGTCTCAGCTCCTAGTGATTGGTGGCAGCTCCTTAACTCTCCAGGTGCTGGGCCAGGAGGGCATTATGTGCTGCAGAGGCCCTGTTTGATTATCAAAGGTCTTCTCACTTTCCCTTTTCCAGGTCAGAGGAATCAGTACTTTGGCCAAGTTGGACATAATGATAATTTCAGATGCTCTGGCAGCACCCACTTCCACTGTCCCTTGGGACTCCCCTGCCCACTTTGACCTGTTCAGGGAGAAGGGGTAGGGTGAAATCTCCTTCCCGGTGTCCTGTCTCTGAGCTTCTTTCTCTACCACATCTTTAAGTATGTTTCCTAATGCTCAGCTGGTCATGATTGTCACTTGATTAGCATACCTGTTAGGTAACAGTTACTCTTTTTAAAGCATTGTATGTTTTTTACTCAGCATTTTATTTATATATTTACTTCATATTTACAAAACATTAGTTTAAAATTGCCACACCATTTCTCCTACTTTGCATTTAATTATATTTATTTATACATATTATATTTTGATATTTTATATAACCAATGCATTATATTAGTATGTATATATTAAATTACAAATAATACTAACTATATTAATGGTATAGCATTTAAATAATAACTATGAAAATGTGCTCAAAGGGAGTATGAATCCATTATATAGATTCTATTTTGAAGTTAATAGAGTACATTTATTTTAAGAAATGCTAGGATTGTCTCCTTAAATCCTTTCTACATATTTTATTTTCAGAATAAATTACATAAAAGTTCAGACTAGTATATGCAGTTTATTTGCTATAGATTTAAATCAATGATAAAATAATGCAGTTCAGATATAATAATGCAGTTCAGTAGCTAAACTCCCAGATTATCTCTTGTGTAAGTATTGTACTCCATGTGAGAACTATAAAAATAATACTGATATGAGAAAGTTTGTAGGTAATGCAAAGTTTAGTAATCACCATTTTCTCTCATTATTTTGGTGTTTTGAGTAGAAAATCAATACATGAACCACAAACTATGAAGATCAAACATGCATGTTTCAAGCTACTTGTCTAATGTGATTTACAGCAATGGTGTTCTGACACCTTCTTAATGATTTCTGAAATTATTATTGTGCTATATGGAAAATAGCCTCTTTCCCATGTTTTTATTTTTCCTGCATCTGTAAGCAGCACTATGGAAAGGAAATATCTCTCCAACATGTGTCATTTGCACTTCTCTCCCAAGTCCTGCTCCACGTACCTTTCTGTGTCTATGTAATTCACTTTCCCACCACGAGCCCCACATTAGCACGAGCACCACTAGAATGACTACATCCTTCTCTCTGAGGACAAAGACTTGAGAGTACAGAAGTCATAGCCAATGGTACTTAAATTTTATGAATCAATTGAGAAATTTGCTAAAAATTCAGATTCCTAGTTTCTAGCTCTGGAGATTCTAATTTGGAAGGTTGGCGTGGGACCCAAGAATCCATACTTTGTAATCATTGTTGGAATACTGAGCAATATAAAATCCTTCTAGCTTTTCCATTCACCCAAAGCCAAGAAATGGGGTTAGAAAGCCTTCCAAGAAATCATTGCAGATGAAGAAAAGGGACTTAATTATATTTCAAAATATTCTTGTTTCAAAGCATCTACATTCCAAAAAAGCAAGGAGAAGCTATAAGACAGAAGACAGGTGGGGATAGGAACAGGACATAATCCCTTTGGATAGGCAGACCCCAATTCCGCTGAGGCTAAAGATGGCAGAAATAGCTTACCTTTAGGTAGAAAAAATTGGCTGAATTTCTGCTACATTTCACCTTCGCCTGCTCTGTCCAGAGTGTTTTTCTCAGTAGCAAGGGAAAGAAAGGTACAGTTTGATAGGAAACAGAAAGACATGTTCCTGACTTCTGTAAGCTCAAAGCCTAGCATACTCCTTGGCACACAGTAGATGCTCCACAGATGTTGCACTGGATGGGATGAACTAGCGCTGCTCCGCTCTATGTTGCTCTGTGCTGGGTTGTAAATAACTTCACTACTCTGAGCATAAGACTGTCCATTTGTACATGGAATTTTCATTGTGGTGGGAAGTAAATGTGGTAAGATAATTATGATAGAGCAACATAATATGCTAAAAAAGATCAATGGGACCCCATACTATAAATTGAAATTTTTTTATGTTCTACCATTACTAATGGTAGCATAAAGCAACCTCAACAAGTTTGCTTACCGCCAATCCCAATGTTTACCCACAGCACAGAGCTTTTGGTCTCTATTAATCATTCTCCAATGAATGGGAAAGGATTCCTGAGAGAATAGCCACCTCCTTTTTTTAAAGGCAAGTAAAAATTAGAATGCCCCTGAAATGTGGTGGTATTGTCAGAGAGCAAGAAAATTTTCAAGAATATCAGAGGTAATTTTTACAGAATAAAGGAGCCACATTAAATGGGATAACACTAGCTAGCTTTAACAATTTGGGCATCATATAATAATCATAATAATTATCCTAGTTAATAAAATACACTGTTAATGAAGGCCCATGAGTCCATAAAGAAACTCAAAAGAAAAACAGCAAAGTGTGTAAAAGGCAGTTGTATTGTGAAAGGACGGTGGGCAGGGAGGATGTGTTCAATTATTAGTCTTTATTATGAGTCGGGACAAGATTGTCATACATGTGAGTATTTTTATTTCATTAAGTAGAAGCATGTTTTTAAAATAAAGGTATGGGGCTTCCCTGGTGACGCAGTGGTTAAGAATCCGCCTGCCAATGCAGGGGACACGGGTTCGAGCCCTGGTGCGGGAAGATCCCACATGCCGCGGAGCAACTAAGCCCGTGTGCCACAACTACAGAGCCTGTGCTCTAGAGCCTGCGAGCCACAACTACTGAGCCTGCGTGCCGCAACTACTGAAGCCTGCGTGCCTAGAGCCCGTGCTCCGCAACAAGAGAAGCCACAGCAATGAGAAGCCCACACACCGCAATGAAGAGTAGCCCCTGCTTGCTGCAACTAAAGAAAGCCCGCGTGCAGCAATGAAAACCCAATGCAGCCAAAAATATAAAATAAATAAAATAATTAAAAAAATAAATACAATGTTAAAATAAAATAAAATAAAATAAAATAAAGGTATACATTTATTTGTTTAAGTGTAAAAAAAGAGAAGTAAGTACAGGGAACCAGGAGTAAGCCAAATAATCCTCATCATTATTTGACCTGGTGGATTATTTCTAGAAATTTAAGGAATCACCTCTGAGCTCCTTTCTTCACTTGACTCCCAGGACTATCCACGCACTTGTGATTGTCCTTTCATTTCACTCTTTGCTTTTCCTCAGTTTTTCTTTCCCAGCTCTTTTCTTCTCAAAAATCAAAATATTGAGAATACTCTAGAATTCTGCCTTCCGCCTTCTTCTCTTCTTCATTAACAGTAATTCCATAGATGATCTCATCCAATGCCATGACTTTAAATACCAGAAATATGCTGAAAACTTCCAAATTTGTGTTTTAATTCTTGACTTCTCCTCTAAACTTTAGATTCACGTACCTATGTGCCAATTGGCCAAGTAAATACCACTTGGACTCTGGTAGGAAGTCTCAAGTTTAATATATAGAAATCAGAACTTTTATTCCCCTCCCAGTCCTGCTTCTTCCCATTTTCCTCATCTCAATAAATGATATCAACACTCATTCTGTTGCTCAAACCCAAATCCTTGGTTCTTCTCCTTATCTATCTGTGATCACTAGTAAGTTTAGGTAGCTCTAAGCATCTGAACTTACTAATGAGATCCAGACATTTGTCCAGCTTCCTCAGCCATAATCTTAGGGCCACCATTGTTCTTTCTGACTGGTCCCCCCAATTTTATCCTTGCTCCTCTCAGCAGTCTAATCACCACACAGATGCCTAATTAGATAATGTCACTCTTCTGCCTTTCAAATTGTCTCACTTCCCATTTACCATGGCCAACTGAGTCCTCACCAGGGCTTAGGATCTGGTCTTGCCTACATCTCCAATCTTGTTCCTACCCCACTGCCGGTCACTTTCTGATCAACTGTGGTAGCTGGGCTTCTCAAGGTTTCTGTTTTTCTGCCCTAGCCTGTAATATAAGCATTATTAGGGCAAAGACTTTGTTCGTCCGTAGAGCACTATTATCCCCAAAACTTAGAACAATACTTGGCACAAGATAAGTGCTCAATGACTGAATAGATATATGAAAAACAAGAAGCAATCCAGGAGCCAGAAAGATTGAGCACAACCAGGGGTCACACGTAACAGCCAGGTAAAGAGAGGGGAGTTGTAAATAAAGCCACAACAGCACAAGTGGTTACACAAAATAAATAAGGAAAAAGAGGGCACAGTAATGTGATCCAAGATGATGAATTAGTTTTCAAAGTAGAACTAGCTTCAGAGATCTGATACTGGAACTTCTAGGAAATAAAACTTCTGGGTAGACTCATAATTATAATAAGATACCTGCTAATAAGAAATGTGTTATTAAAAATAGTGTTAACAGAATAATGTCAAGGAAATGGGTTATATAATATGGGCCGAGGGTGACTTGAAGAATGCATAATTTTAAGGAGATGACGCCAGGTTGGAAATTGGTAAAACCTATGAGAAAGGCAAAAATCTAAAAGGTTCTAGTGAAGCAGTAAGAAATTTTTAACTATCAAAAATATGAATAGCAACTCAAGCTTGAAATCCGTTAGAAAAGGAGTCAAGATCTATGCCATTACCAAAAACCCACAAGTCACTAATCTAATCTTGAAATCTCTACTCGCCTAGGAAAATGTTCTTCCTTTTTTGATCTGTAAAAATTACTATAATCTTGAAAAAGTATTATAGTATTTCTGCAACCTGAAGAAGATAATTTATTATTAGCTGATCTCCTAAGCCGTAAAAATAGGTAGATAAATAGAGAAATTAACTAAACCTATGATGTTTATTTTTTAGAGTAGGTTTAAGTAGAAATGAAATAATTTTTAAAATATTATATTTGGGTAGATTCTGTATCCTAGACCTATTTAGTATGTTTGAGACATTAAAAAGAATCCAAATTTTAAATTGTAATTGCACTATCAATTAATTAAGCGATGTTATTTTATAGTCAATACTGTTTAAAAAGTTGGCTTTCAGAGTTATAGTAGTGCAGTTAAATTAATTTAGCACTAAATAAAGTATAAATAGTAGTCTGTATTTCTTGCCATACCCCAAAATACCTCATTATGAAATCATCTACTTCAGAAATGTTAACACCTATTTCAAGAAATCATTTTAATAAGAAATGAGGTAATCCATATAGTGCATTTGGTCTTCTCTGAAGAGCAAGTTAAAGAATGGAAGATTGGCAAGAGGCTTCTCTATGGGTAATTTCATCATTGATATATGTCTATTCAATAGATGTGATCCAGACTGTAAATCTATAAATGACCAGCCCACCCACCATGGAGACTGAATAGTGGTCCCTTCTGGGGTCCACTTCAGGGATGGTAATGACTGGGAAGGGGTATGAGAGGAATTTCCAGGTGATAGAAATGTTTTATGTCTTGATAGGAGTGTGGGTTATACAGGCTGATGCATTTTCAAAACTCATCAAATTATATCCTTAAGATTATGCATTTTGCTATATATCAGTGGGAAAAAATGAAAACAAATATTAAACTCCAGTTGGTAAGTTTGCTTTACACAGTGGTATGGGTTCACCATTTTCAAACTACTTTTCCATTCTAAGCTTGAGCAAATGCATAGATATTTTGTGGAGAGCACAAATAAGATAAGAGCTACAAATACGTACGGAAAAAAGACTAGGATGTACCTTATGGTATATTATTTGAATTAGAGCTATCCTTATGAGTTCATATTTGTATGTACAGAACTATGTCCATTGAGAGGGTCTAGAAGCAGGACACACCAGCAGCTGCAAGGGGCATGGAAGATCTTGTTTTTTAAAATGTAGAAGGAACTAAAATAGCTAAATGGATTTGGGGTTTCTTATAGAAAGCTTGATTTGAGGGCAAAGGCAGGGAAAGCACAAGATGAACCTGGAACATCTTATTTTGCCAGAAAGTTAAAAAGTTCTCAAAGAATGGAGATATATCAAGACCAACAAGGGAGAAAGCTTGAAGGGTTTCCCCAAATATAAGGACTTTCTATAAAATAACTTGCTTGTATTAAGAAAAATAACAAAGACAAGAAAGAAAGGCTGAGAAAGGCAAAGATAGTAAGGCTGATGGAAAGGCTATTCTAGATTAAAGATGAAAGAGGCATAGCAACTAAATGCAGTGCATTATCCTAAATTGGTTCTTGGGTGGAAAACATACAAACAAACTACAAATGTTATAAAGGGCATATTTGGGACAATTGACAAAAGTGAATACATACTGTATTAGATAATTAGACTAGATAATTGTATTGCCTTAATGTTAAAGTTCCATGATTTTCTGTGATTATGTAGGAAAATATCCTTGTTCTTAGTAAAAAAAAAAAAAAAAAAAAAACAGGGTAAAGAGGCACAATGTATAATCTACTATCAAATGATTCAGAAAATAAATATTTCTCCAAATTGGAGGGAATTAAAGAATGATAAGAAAGTTTTCATAGCATAAAATGTAAACAACTGGTGAATCTCGGTGAAGGTACACAGGAGTTCTCTGTACTGTTATTTGCAACTTCTGTGCATGTTTGAAATTACATCAATATAAAAAGTTTAGAAAATAAATGTGCTGAATGTCTCGTGGGTAAGACTTAGAGTCTTCTTTCACAGACCTTTCCTGAGCAGGAAACAATAAAAATTTTATTGCACATTTCTATAATTCACAGTATGCAAAAGCATTGCAGCATCTTAATTTTGTCCTGACAATCACCCTAGGAGGTAGATATCCTGTGGACACCCTACAGATGAGGATCTTGAAACCCACAGATACTAAGTCACACAAAGTCAGTAGCATAAGTTGGATCAAAATACTCTCTGGTTTGAAGTCAACCTTGTCTTTAAATCACAGCAAATAATCTCTTAAAACTTCACAAATATCTCTTTTAAGGTTGGAAAAGAAGACAAGTCAGTAGTAGAGAAACAGAACAGGCACAGGGAAGTTTAGTGACATCCAGGAATACTGAGGCTGAGGGGTGGGAAAGAGAGTGTGGACAATACGAATGCAGACAGAGAACTGTCCGATTAGACCATTTAACTACCCACAGGTGAAAACTCCTGGAGCAGATTTACATTGGGGTCAGGTCATTTGTGTAGTATGGTTTCAATAAGTTTCTTGATCTGGGTTCTTCTTTTTATTAGGAAATTAAGCTTTTTACTGTATAAGTAGAGTTTTAAAAAGACAAATAAGACTCAGTATTAGCATACTGGTAAGAATATTTTTTGGATAAAACTATTTGAAATAATATCAGAAACTTTCTTGGTTAGAGACATAAAGAAAAAAGCAAGAAAACTCCTGGTAACCGGAGAAATAAGAAATAATACCACTGAGTGGCTAAGGAGAGTAAAATGCAAGGTTGGTGAACAAAAGTTTTTCATCACAATTCTATTACAGCTTATGTTTGTTTGCTTTTGTTCAAATTGAAACTGTGTGAAAAGACATTTTATGTCCTATATGACTGAACATTTTTTTTTTTTTTTGAACATGTGTTTATATTAGATGAAACTGCTTCCCTATTTCCCTCATATATTCACGGTTTGAAAAGATGTTATTGGTATAATTGACCTATAGTAAGTACATCTGTAAGGTAGCTATTTGAAAGATGTCACTAATATCACTGCAAGCGTGGTTGACATTTAGAAAGCATATGTTCTGCAAGAACGTCAAATGGACGAATTTACAAAATCTGAGGTTAATACAGGAGGTGGCTGTCTTACTAAGACCTACCTATAATGCAGTAGGAAACACTGAATTTCTAGCTAAAGATACATTTTACCTGTAACACAGTTAGGATATATTACCCATCTGTGACATGCCTAAGGCATAGAGTATATATAGGTAAAGGTTGAAGTCATGTTTAACAGGAGGTGGGAAAGTTGGCTGCTATAGACATTTGTTATGATATGGCTGTAAACAGATTAAAATATAATTATCAAGAGGCAGCAAAGTTAAGAAGGTGTAGTTTAGATATGGAAGAGGCTATAGTTTAGTCACCCAGATATGGGGTGTAATGCACAGGCTCAGACAGATTTAGATGTAGATGGGCAGTGCCTTGGACAGTCCTTCTGGAGCGCAGGTAATTGGCCAAGCTGGGATGTAGCTGAGGGTCTTCATTTCCAGGTTCCCAGCCTTATGAGTTTGAGTTTACTCTTACTCTGGTATGATGGGTATTTCTGCGTAGGCTCAATCCTTTAATACTCCTTCTCCCTGGCCCTCCGTTATCTCCTGAATGATTTTGACAGCCTCCTGTAGCTGATAGTTTGTCTCCATCCATCCAAGAACTTTCAATGCCTGTGTTTGTACGTAGTGAGTCTTTTATCCTGATTAACTAAGGCTGCATCTTCCATTCTGAGCACACACACTTCTCTCAGAGATTCTGGACGCTAGAGGCTCATTCTAATCCTCACAGGTAAGGTCATTCCCTGGAGGCTTCTTGGGTCAGGAAATCACCCTTGTCAGGGCTTATGAATCTTTACTACGAGGAAGCTACGTTCTTTTCTAACTTAATTCAGAAGTGTTGGAGTACAATTACCTAAAGAGGTGCCGTCTTTCAGGCAGAAGAAGAAATTAACATTTCTTGGGCCCAGGAATATTGATGTTTATTTCCAGGCCCTTCCACCCACTCTTGTTTCTCCTGTGGCACTGCTTTAAGAATGGCTGCTCTAGAGGGAGAAGATAGATTCTAAAATTCAGCATGTATTTTGTCATATCAAAAAAAGAATTCGACAGGGTTGATTTAGTTCTAAGTTTCAGTTACAGTTAACATCAAAACAGATCTGACTTGAGAACTAAGGAAACATTTTTACGCTAATTCAGAGCAAAGTGCTTACACATGAATTTCAAAGGCACACTTTTTAATTTGTAACTTGAAGGCTATCTATACATGCTTTTTTTGACATTGACACTTTGCTGACAATAAATATTGTCCTAATTGGCTGATAACCAGCACAATTTATATAGTGAAAACTAATTGTATACCTTAAAAAATGCTTACCTTGTAAATAGGTGGAAATTTCAATTTTTATGTATGTATGAAACATAATACTTGATCCAAGGGTCTAATGAAGAATAAATTTTAATTATACTTTCTCTATTTTTATATATGATTTTAATGGGAGAATGATTGGAAAGTTTATAACGTTATAAACAGCAGGAACATTTCCCTGCTGGGAGGGTTTGGGGAGGCTGCCTGAAATGGGATGCACAGTGTCTGCTGGGGTCACCTCGTTGGGGAAGGGCCAGCTGTGATGTCGCACTCACCCATACACGCAGTGGGCGGCCGACACAAGCCAGTCCCTGCTGACCAGAGAAGCCCCACAGAGCAGCTGGTCGTTATAATACACAGCAACGATCCAAGGCCAGGCTCCTTCTCGGGAATCGTTTCCTCCAACGATCCTTGGGCTAACTTCTTGAGCCACCAGTTTTTTTCCACATGCTGTTAAGATAATTGAAGAAAGAGCTTCTAGTTAATTTTGGTGGATTTCCTCTGGTCATGAAAATTGAGTGGATCACTGCAAAATAACTTTAGGTGACATAGTGACTCTAAACAGAATGATTGTGATGACTGAATAGGAAAAACTGATGCCATTGCTTCTGCCACCATCTTCAGTAAAACCAAAAGACAGTCTTCATAACGTATGGAGATTCCTCATTGATGTGTTGCAATGGACACTCCCTGTAGATCACAACAACAGGCTGAGAAGACTCAGGTTTCAAAGTGACCTACAGGGTGATATTGGAGAGAACTGTATCCAGGCATGTTGACTGTTTTCATTGTTGCCATTGGAGTAAATCTCAGGAGCTCGAATGATGGAGGTATTATTACACAGAGAAGCTCAGGATGGTGTAATTTCAAGGCTTCGTTACAGTACTCCCATAAGTATTAAGTGCACATTTTAAAAATTTTCACTTATCACAGGGAAATTTAAAATTGACTCATAAAAAAATCATCTTTTCCAAGATTTCAAAGGACGTGGAAATTTGTGAAGTATAATATCTTACTTCTTAAATGCCGTTTTAAAATTCTGCCACCTCTGTCTGTGTTATCTACTATTAATGAAATTTTGTGCACATCCTTTTGGGTGTATTGATAAATTAAAAAAAAGAAACAAACAGAATTTTAAACTGAAGGCTTGGAGGAGAACAGGAGGAAATATTTACTTACATTTATGGTTACATTGTAACAGAATCAGTGAATCCTCTAAGCACCGTTTACTGTAATAGAAGAACAACTGTATTTCAAAAATGGTGCACACAACATTTTAAAGCAAAACATAGTGTAACTTGTCCTATTTTTTCTCTTTAGTAAAATGGACTTTTAAATGTGTCATACATAAAATGCACAGCAGAAAATCCTCAAAGTCAAATAAAGTTGAGTTCGTATCTTTAACTCTACCATTTACTCTCCATGTGATTTTGGATAAGTTGCTCAATATCCCCAAGACTCAGTTTTAACATCCATAAAACAGGGGCAATAGTACTTGATTGGAGTTTTGTGAGAAGTAAAGAAATATTTGCAATGGAATTATTATTGTGCGTTATACACAATGAATACTTGATGAACGGTAGCTACTGTTAGTTTCTGTGAACCAACCTTGGATTTCACCGTTCTATAATATAGAATATGCCTCAGTATTGCTAACGAGACAACTATTCAGGGCCCAAAACTGTGTGTGAGGCTGTGTACTTTATTCAGGGAATTCAATGATGAATGAATGAATCATGAGTCTTGCTTTCAAGGGAGGCAGACATGTAAATATAAAATAAAGTGTAGGCATAAATAATTAAAAACTCACTACCCGTTTAAATATTTGGATACCAACTTTTTTCAAAGCCAAGAATTCTAAAGAAAAATTAAAACAAAGAAAAAATTTTAAATGTGTTATACTTACTAACCACTAGAGATCAGTATAACACAAGGAATTAAAGTACTTGCCCACACTTTTTCCTGATGGCAGCTACTGTAGCTATCGTTTGCATTAAAACACACACATACACACATATAATTTTAATGGTTTCTATTTACATATTTAACAACACCTATTGTGCATGTTTTTTAGGTGCTTGAAATTTTAGGGAAGAACAAGTCAAAAAACACAAAACATGACCCAAGAGGCATATGAGATCATTAAGTACAATAAAACAATTCAGTGTGTCTGGAACATACCTGATAAGGATTACTTGAAATTACATGCATTCATGTTGTCTGACAAATCCCCGAGAGCAGACATAGCCAATTGAAATATAAGTAAATATACATTTTATTAATAAGCAATGTGCATGTAGGTATATCTATCTAGATATAGATATATCAATATGCATTCGTAATTCCCCAAAGAAGAAGCTTCAGTTAACGCTTCTTCTGTTATCCACCCATGGTTAGGAGGGAAGTCATTTTTAGGATGTGCCCCAGCATACTGTCAAGTTTCATTCAAACTTTCTACATCTACAATATCCATCAATGAAAACTCATATTCAAAATGGTTCATCATTTTTAGGTGTTAAACAATGTTTAAGACTCTGTGGTCTGTAAAAAATGGATGAATTTCTTTTCAGCAAGCACAGAAAAGTTTTTGGTTAACTTAATGGTTACCAGAGAATTAAACTGGGCTTAGCACCTCATTCTTCAAGTGTTTTGGTTAATCAAAATTTTCATACACAAACACACGTGTAGGGTCTCAGTATATAGCAGTAAGTTGCTTCACTTTTGGTCAGAGTGAGCAGTGAGTACATTTGTCCAGATACATTATAGAGATTAGAGAAAAATAGAATAACGGTCCTGGCCTTCGGTCCTGGAGTCAGAATTAGGTCAGCCCTCTGTATGGGAAAAAAGTCAATGCCATGATCCTGTGTCTTGCTCTCAGCCCAGTGGGACAATATTGGGATACAAATGGATGAGTTTGTATCTACTGTGTTGACAAAATGAACTGATTTCTCTCCCTATATATGCCCAACAAGTGGCCTTTTTTCTTTCTTTTTCCTTTCCAGAACTGTTATTTAAAGTGATATGCTGCCTTGGAGAATTCAGAGGTAGCACAGTAGAATGGAAAGTGGAGGGCTTTGAAGCCAGATAAACCTGGGTTAGAATCTCATGTTGCCTCCAGCTTTGTGAACGAGTCCAAGTCACTTATCAACACCAGGCTTTTCTCCTCATCCTTACAGTGGAGCCATGCTGCTTAAGTCAAAGAGCTTTTTCATGGACTAGAAATAACCTCTGTAACACTGCAATGTTTCTACCACAGCATCTGTCACAGGACAGGCATTCAATAAACTGTTGATAAGCACTCTATATCCTGTACCTAGTACCATGCTTAGAACACATTGTCAATCAATATATATTAAGTCAAATTTTTTTTTTTGTTATCTAGGACTACTAGACAAAGAATCGGAGGAAAAGGAAACCCAATACTGGCAACAGCATGAATTGTACATTTCCAGTTATATCAGGTCAGATTGCTGGTACCGTGTTGAGTGGCCTTTTCTCAGTGGTGGGAAATAGTAGTCTAGTCATGCATATGCCTCATAATAGGAGAAAAAAATGGGGATCTAAGTCGATCTTCATAGTTGGAAGAATCATCTTCTTTGATATCCTCTTCCTTTCCTAATTTTTTTATTATGGCCACTAGTGAAAGGGTGTTTTCAAAAACACCAGATTTCATGGGGCAATAAATGCATTTCTGCAATAAATAAATACATACATACATACATACATACTAAGTGCATATATGTCTGATTTCCTGCCAACCCAGTATAAGGTGGCTAATTAAGGAAGAGATTAAGAACGTTCTGGATTATTGATGTGATGAAAGTTTCAAGTATCTTTGTGTGGAAATGGTGTCTCTTTCAAATAACATGAACATACATACAATAAAGACCTCAATGTATAATGATACTGGCATTTTGTTGATAAGCATGGAATAAACTAGTTCTTATTTTAAATATGCATATAATTAATATAAAATATTCTGTACCTTTTCCTTTTTTTAACTGATTCTTAAATGCCTATAAAATATAAATAAGAGACATTCTCAGCATACACACTGTTCAAGATCTATAACGGTAATGCAAATTTAGACATGCTTTATAGAAAGGAAATCTAGTAGGCCACTTTCTCACTTGCAGATGCTTTGCTTCACCCTCGATGAGACTAATAAAATCAGTCAAGGCCCTGCAAATATTCATATAAAATATTCAACTGCAAAGTACTTTGGTACTAAAAATACTCCTTTAAAAATCTGTTTTACTGGTTGAGCTCACAGAAATGGCAACTTTTCATGAATAGCTGAGTAATTATATAATTTCACTTTTCACCCTTAAGTGTATTAAACAAAGAACTTCAAGCTAATGCAACAGCAATGATATCTTAAATCCTTGTCTGTTGTTACAGCTTCTTCTTGAAGTTACTTTCTTCCCATCCAAGCTGGCCTTTAATGGAACTGTAAAATTCAGAAGCCAATTTCAACCGAAGTTATCATTAATTCCCAAACAGCAGAAATGACATAATCTAAGCTAAAACAGATCTTTGAATACAGGAAGGATGCTGCTTTTTAGAACATCAGTAAAAGCTGTAAAAGTGAACCTAATTGTAAAGAGCAAAAGAGAAAATGCAGGCACAACTTGAAGTCTGTACTCTTTCACTTAATAACCATGTTCTATTTGCTAGAGAAAAGAATACCATGACTTTTGTGTCCCTTTCTTCTCTTTTGATGATAACTAATTGTGTCACTCTTTTTAGTCTGATCAACATTGGACGTATTTATTCCAACTCTCACAATTTCTTTCTATGGGGTGTACTTGTTTATAAGTCCAAGAGTATGGATAAAAAGAATGTGGAAGTAAAACTTATTGAATCTCTATCAGTGTGCTCTCTAATTACACTATAATACTTCATTTGACCCTCTTACCATATGTATATGAGGAATAGGCAATGTTATCTGATAGGATCGATTAGATACTGTTTGAGATGACCTGAATAACAAAAAAAATTAAATAACTTTCAAGATTATGTGGCATATATGGTGGTGTTAAAATCTGACTTCAAAATCCACCTTCTTTCCTGTCTATGTACAACTAGTCAAAGAACACATTTTGGGACCCACCTTGGTGTTAGTATTAAGCTGCCATTAGGTGTTGTGTTTAGTTGTACAAACGGTCCATGTCCAGTAGAAAAGATTGGCATGGATGAGTTTCCACTCCTAGGGAAAAGCACGTGGACAAAACAAAAATACAAACAAAAAAGGTCATAAACGAAACTTCTAGTTATTTAATGCTGTGGACATTGAAATAAATTATGAAATTCCAGGCAAAGAGATTAACATTTTAATATTAAGCTTCGAATGTTTTGATGTCTAAAAGATGGTACAACTCAGTAGAAGAGTTACTCATAATGACATAAAATGTAATTTTAATTTTTGCGTAATACCTCTAGTTCTTGTTTGCCTGCTCATATATGTTATTTAACAGAGTTAAAATCAGTGCATATGTCATTTGAGTGTCTGATTTGTTTCACTCGACTTTTCTATGTTGTCCAACAATTTCTATAATGGGCAATTATAATGACAACTTCAAAGAATTGCCGCAACATAATTTATTAATTTTTTTTCCTGTTGAGTGTAATTCATCTTTTAAAAAAAATGCACGTTGCCTAAGAACAATGTAGAAAAAGGAGATCTTCAGTGTTTACCTTTGTTGCTTTGTTCTTGATATTTCATTCAATTCAAAGCCTAACTGCTCTAATTTAAAATCGGAAGCTATGTTTTTGCTCTAAAAGAGGGAGTATGCAGACTGCACCTCCAAGTGTCAAATGGTGAGCCAGAATGGGATAAAAAGACACCTCCGTGTGACAAAAGACATTAAGTTACTGGTCTTTCTTATCCCTGAAAACCTGTTATATAATGCCATGCTCTCAACTGTGAGCCTTCACTGAAGATTTCTTTTAATTATCCACTCTTCCCTAGGCTTAGCTGGAAACTTTTAGCTTCTCACTTTCTAATCTTTTTCTTGCCTTTTATTTATTCCAGATTTTAATCTTCATATAAAAATATGCCTTTAGGCTGGAAACATCCTGATTCCTGCTATCTTCTCTGGGCTGGCAGGGAGATGATGTGGTTCTTATCTTTTGGAGTATCTTGAAGGACCCACCCACTCCCTCTTCAAAAGAAGATCCAGTGTTTTTCCCAGGCTATAGTTAATGCTGACCCTTTTCTGTCTGTGTGCATAGAGGAAGTTTCCAAGGAACACTCATGGCTGTTATGACCAGTAAGAGGAAAAGAACGAAGTAGAGGTTGTTTCCTTTCTCTTTCAGGTAAGACAACACCTTAAAGAAACTGAAAGTGTCTGATACCTTTCATTCACTGAACAGAGAACTGGAACAATGGAGCTTGTACTTAATGTCCCAGAATTTATCATCTTGCACTTTCATTTTATAAACAGATAAATGTAACTCAAGCACAGAAATCAATCATCATTCCTTTGATAAAATCTGAAATGGATTTACCAAAGGAAAAAGGAGTGTTGCTACTATTATTGCTAAAGATTAAGATATTCCTTCCATGTGGGAAGAAGAATCATCTTATTTAAGGACTTATATAAAATATATTTTTTATAGCTCAGAAAACAAAACAAGCGTAAAGACATCCAAAGAAAAGGAAAACACTAATTTGAAAAGATACATGCACCCCAAAGTTCATAGCAGCATTATTTACAATAGCCAAGATATGGAAGCAACCTATGTGCCCATCGACAGATGAATGGATAAATAAGATGTGGTACACACACACACACACACACACACACACACACACACACACACTGGAATATTACTCAGCCATAAAAAAGAATGAAATCTTGTCATTTATGACAAAATGGATGGACCTGGAGGGTATTATGCTAAGCAAAATAAGTCAGACAGAGAAAGACGAATACTGGATGTTTTCTAAAAAACAAAGCAAGTGAGCAAATATAACAAAGTAGAAACAGACTCACAGATACAAACAACAAACAGGGGTTTGTTCACAGATACAAAGAACAAACAGGGGTTGCCAGAGGGGAAATGGGTGGAAGGAGGGAAAAAGAGGTAGATTAAGAGGTAGAAACTTCCTATTAATCTGTCTCATGTCAATTTAATTCTTAGACCAGCCAGAAGAAGCTATAGAAGGGTAGAGGAACATTTCTTCCTGCCTGATAGTGTGTAATCTATAAAAATATCCAATATGTTGTACACCTGAAATTAATATAATATTGTAAGTTAACTATACTTCAGTTAAAAAAAAAAAGATCTCAAACGGCAGCAGAGGGTATAGAAGGTCAGGAATGCTGTAGATCAGGAAGGACTTTACCACTGCAGGAATCTTTTAGTTAAGGACTCACACATTTAGGGAAGACAGGATGTGGATCCAAAGAGATTTTAGAGGACTGAATTTTACCATCGGTACATCTTCTGGTACAATTCATCAACACTAATCTTGACTTTTGAGAATATCAAGGACTGTCTATCCAATTTGAAGAGGCTCTAGTTGTGTTGACTTTGCATGAAGGCTCCAGAAACATCATTGGAATTGGTTGGTTAGTGTACCTCTTCACTGGGAGGGACAAGTTGGTGGATCCTAATTACTCTCCGATCTCCCTTTTAGATGTCTGTCTTCTTTTACTGTTTTTGGTTCATGTTCTCAGTATCCTTAGTCTGCTGAATGCCTATGTGTGTTGGATATTCTTCTAGGTAGTTTTCTATGTTCCCGACTTGCCATGATGAAAGATTTTCCACGTGTGTAATCCAGATAAGCAACATTAGCCTCACCAGGGGCTAGTTGCAAATCGCCCAGCTCTAGCCCAGATCCACCCACAATTTTGAAACTCTGGGGGTGAGATCCAGTGAAGAGTCTTTTAACAAACCTTCCAGGTGATTCTGATGCTTCCTAGTCTCAAGCCACTGTCATAGTCAAATAAAATATCTAATTCTTTACTTGTTCAGGTGTCTGCTTGTTGGCTTCCAAAGTGACTTCTAGTTACCTATAGTAATCTTACTATAAGCAATCTGTTTAAGCCACTGATAAAGTTAATTCATATATCAGGACCCACAAAATGGTGGTCAACCAGGGGCCTGGCCCACGTCACAAATCTAAACCTAAGTCAGCCTACACTTACAGGAAGTGCTTCACTTTCTGAAATGTAGAAAGAAAATGTTAACACCAGTCACAATCTTCCAACTCAGGTTTAGCTAGCTCACCTTACCCTAGAAAATAGGACCTGGTAACCTATATGCCTATAAGGAAATCCCTGACCTTCATTGTCTCTTCTAATGTTCCATAAAACTCGCTCTCCCCCCAAATCCCTCAAGAATAGTGCTCCCCTGCTTGTGAGGCACTGTATCCCCAATCCATGGGCTGTTTACTCTTGAGTAAAGGACGTCAAACTCGTTATTAAATTGTTTTAGTTTTGTCATTTGACAGCACTCATGACTACGTGGGGGGACATCTAGAAGAGTAATTCATTAAAAATATACATCTAAGTTGTGGATTTAAGACTTCTATTATCTCTAGCTGTTTTTAGTCTATTGCTTAGCTGTCTTTTTAAAGACAGACCCTGAGGGGATGCATTAATTTCTCTGGAAACTCAATAGAAAATTAAATTAAAAAATATTGAAAAGTTATTTATAAATCAGTTTTTAATCTAGTATCTATTTATTACACACCTACCACTGGCATTGCACTGATGGGATTGGCAGTTAAATTTTTAACACACACCTATTCTAGAAGAAAGACTAGAGGCAAAGCTTTAAGAATAGACTCTTTAGTAAACACTAAATGTGCTACCCTGGGATTCTGAAGTGCTGTTCCATAGTGATGTTTTCACTATCTGGCTGAGAAAAATAGAGATTATGTATACACGTGGAAAAAATGACACACATAAAGGTTGTATTCTAAGATTGTGCTCTATATATGCAGCCTCAAACTTTACATGAGAAAAGACTGCAGTTAATGGCGCAGGTATATTGTTTTGGGTTATTGAGAACAACTGGAAAAAACATTCTTTTGGAAAAAACTTCTAAAATACTCCCATAATTAAATTTTTTGTTGTAAATATTGGTATCAGCAACCTAAGAGTGGTGTATAGAGGCCATCAGTTCATACAAATATTTCCAGGTGTCAGTGCTGGATATTAAAAGTTGGAATTTAATTGGAGACAGAGTACCTGCATTTCAAATTCTTCCAAATCAAGTTCACCTTTTACAGACTGAACACAATTTACTCCAGTTTGTATTCATAGTAAACAGAATATAAGCAGCAGAAGTCTACAACAAACTATTTCTTATTTTAAGAAATGATGGAGACGATAAAGATAAATGCAATATTTAAAATATTCTTGGCAAAATAAAAGGTTAACAACGATATGTTAGGTCACCATTTATTATTTAGAAACAAAATCTCAGAACTGAAAAATTGAACTGTTGAGACTATATTCAAGGGATGATAGTTTTCTCCTGTCCTTATCTGTTTCTATTTTAGAATATCGAAGCCTCCCTCCCCCTCCCCAAACAACAGGATTTAAGGGAATGGTGAAGATATTTTGGTTTGGGGAAAACCATAATATCTTGTTGTTTTTATGTAACAAACTTTAAGTGAAAAAAAAAAAGTCTGAGTAAAAAACAAAAACAAAAACAAACAAATAAAATCCCCAACTCTGTTAACAAACTTTTATAGACTAAACAACTATGTTGCAGAAGATTTATTGGTAGATGATTCACAACTGACCAAAAGAGATTTTCTTAACCTTTGTGTGTATAATTATATTCTCAGTAATTTCCTTGCCACATAAAACTTCCCTGGGTTACAAAATACCCATTTGGATGTAAGTCAAAATAAAAGTTAAAGACAAAGAGATTTCTCCTTAAATTGTATTAATAAAAATAAGTGACATTTCACATAAAAGAGTACCTTAATTCCCAATAATATGTTTTCAAATACTTAGAGGGATAAATCAGGAATGAATTTTTTCCAAGCAAGCAATAATATCAACATGTGTTTGTTGAAAACTTAGCCATGAATTTTTTTTTTTACCTTACTTATAGTAGTCTTTTTAAACTCTCTAATTTTGTTTTGATATACTGGGGGGAAAAGTTTTCCAGAGAAGTTAAAATAGGCTAGTGTTGGAATGACAGGCTGAGGAATCCCCTGGATTAAGTCAGAGATGACCCTCACATAGGGTATTTAAACCTGGTTGCAGTAGGAAAAAAATGTTTGTTTGTTTGGTTTTACTTTGTTTTTAACACCAGATGAAATCAAACTGCCAAACTTTGGAGATGTTTTGTACAATTTCTATGTTTTCTACTGAAACAAGTACACAACGTTCCATGGGTTCCTTTGAAATGAGAGGACTGCTTATTGGAATCACGGGGGCTTCTTTAAAGAACCAAGACCTCTGGGCCTCATTCTAGCCAGAATTCCAGCCTGGGTTCTAAGGAGCCCCTAGTAGTTCATGGTAACATGTAGGGGGCTTATAGTTGGAGGAGAAATAATGACATCTTTATTTTTACTAACCTCTAATTGAAATATAGTCTTTTCTTCTGATACAAATTCAGGTGACTAACCACAATATTATTCGAAACACCTATACTTTTGCCACCAAAACAAATTGCAGATATCTTCAGATCACACTGCAGTTACTGTATAACTGTAAAAATATCATTTATGCTCATTTTTGATAGTACAATAATCATTGGAATCACCAGTATATCTTATTTACAACGTTAATAGAGAAATATATAATACCACACTGTGTTTTTAATACTTTGATAACTTTTTTCAGTGTAATGAATTTTCTTTGTAATTATGTGTATTTTACTTTATGCAAAAATATGAACTTAAGAAGAGGTTGGCAAGTTTCACCAGACTGCCAAAAATGCCCATGACACACACAAAAGAAGGTTAAGGACATCTACCCTAGATAGTGGTTCTCAAGCTTCAGTGAACAGCAGAATCACCTGAAGAGCTATTCAAACGCAGATTGCTGTGCCCTGCTCTAGACTTTCGGACGAGTGGGTCTGAGGTGGCGGTTCCAGAATATGAATCTGTATACATGCATCCCAGGTGTTGCAGATGCTGCTAGTTTGCTTCTTTTTTTTTTTTTAATTCATTTTATTGAAGTATAGTTGATTTACAAAGTTGTGTTAATTTCTGCTGTACAGCAAAGTGATTCAGTTACTAATTTGTTTCTAAAATCACACACTGGGAACCACTGACCTAGACCACCCTGAATCTGAATGTCTGGGACCATGACCGGGTGATGTAATGCATCACCAGGTCTGGGAGCTGCTGATCTAGCTTCTGGATTACAAATCAGTGGTACAGTGTTACGCTTGCTTTCATGCCCTTGCCCGTAGTAGATGTAATTACCTAGCCACTGTGTTTTCCCCAACCCTGTTAGATAATAAGCTTAAGATGAATCTTAGGAAGTTACACAATTACAGCAGTTTGCTATTATTTTCTCTTTACTTATTTTTAATTAATGCATTTCTAATTCTAAAACAGGAAAAAAAAACCCATCAGAGTTATAAATTGTAATTCTGGCAAATGATGAGCTTTTTAGCTAGGTGAGTTAAACCAAGTAAAATAAAATTTCTTTTCGCCCCCTCTCCCCAGCTCCCCCTACCCGAGCAGCTCACTGCCTCACTCATCCCACCCTAGGGACATAGCTAAGACTAAAATTAAAATTTCCTTTGGTGTTGGACTTGTAAATTAAAATTTAAAAATAACAGAAGATATTATTTACTTATTTTTGTGTCAAGTTAGCAAATAAAAAGAAATCATTTAAAGTTGAATGTAGTAGTTATATTTTTTCTATTAATTCCTATATCTAATCTTTGTTGTTGTTTTATGTTAAGGCTTTTTCCCACATAGTTGAAAATTTGGGGACACTGACAGAAAATATAGTCAAGAAGAGGAGCATTATTTTTCTACCAATTCCTTAAACTAATAGGAAACACGGGTTCTATTTTCAGTTTTCCAGGAACCTATTTTTAGTGCTAAATTGTGAATACAAATTTGCTGTAGTGCTTACACAGGAAATTAAATTATCATGCTCTATTTATTTGGCACGTTAATTAAAAAAAATTTTACCCCTCACCACCCCACCCCCAAAATTTTTGAAACACCTCTGAAATGGAAGAACATTGAAGTAATTCTGTTTCTTATTCGTGGTTTCAGAATGAGAGGCTCAACTTAATGTTTTTGATATTTGAACTGAAGGTATCTAGCCAGGACTATTATGCGATTTAAAAATTAACTCCAGCTCCTCATACGGCTGCCTCATGGGGATACATATAACTAACTCTATTTTTAAAACATTAGTATTTCCTGAATTTTGTAGAGCTGTACAGACCTGATGACTTCTCATTTTTAATCGCTTAGCAGGGCAAAACAACTGCATAGTTCATTTACTGGGTTAGTAACAGGCTAGTGTGCTTTCCTAGGAAATACCATTTTAAAAATCACTACTCTAAGTTTCCTTAACATTTATTCTTGCATCAGTGTAAAATGTTTTCTTTCATACTTTGATCAGAGACACGAAAATGTTATTCAAAGTACTTTTTGCTTATGCAGCTATCAATGGCAGGGAATGAAAACGTTTCATTTAGAAAAGGAAAGGCTGATGAAATCTGCCTCATATGATTTACTAGAATCTGTGGGGAATTGTATTTTGTACCCTATCTGAATAAATAATCTTGAGGGACTACAGTGCCTTTTTAATAAATTGACTCCTAAATTACTTCCCACTGTACCAAACACATCATTTTCAACTCGCCAAGTTTTCTTTCATTACCGTGCACCACTCTAGACAAATTCTCATTAAGGCTCTAACTTTCTTTCAATTACTAGAGCACTATGGAGCCTATTTAATAAGTGCAGGGCCAAAGATTAAAGTCTTTGCAGAGATTACCTGACTCATTTCTGAAGAAAACAAGGCGCCTGACCTTTACGAAAAATATTGTATCCAAGAGTGGGATGTGCTACTCGTTTTTCACACACTAAAAAAATCTAGTCCTCTGTCCCTGTCTCCATCTGGAAGGACCGTGAGTCATTAGAAATGAGGTCAGTGAACTAGAGAGTAAAATCTGGTTGGGGAAAAACATGTAAATAGATAGTTGTGTGGAATTGGCTGTCAGCCACACAGCTCAGGCCATTTCCTAGAAAGCCTTTCCTGACATGCCCAAATTGAGTATAGGTTCTCCTATAGCACATTGTATTTATCACATTATGTTGTAATTTTTTTTTAACATCTTTATTGGAGTATAATTGCTTTACAATGGTGTGTTAGTTTCTGCTTTATAACAAAGTGAATCAGCTTATTTATGTGTCTATCTCCACCACATAAGCATTTAACGCAAAAACTATGTCTCATTCATCTGAAGACCAGGCCCAATATCATTACCAATGCTTAGATTTCCGATCTGGGAGTAAATAAAAGAATATATTTATCTTAGCAACTATTAAAAAATAATAAAGATAAATGTTTCCTTTCCAATATGTTCTCTCATGCAACTGAAGGAATCAGCATTATGTAATCACCCAACAAATTTTATTCAAATGCATTCAAAATATTTCTGCCAAAGAAGATATCAATCACTTTGATCTTTGTAAATGATTCATCTTAACCCCGGTCTATCCTCGAGGAAATAATTCAGCTAAGATTCACAAACCACAGTGGAAAGAACACCTGTGTTTATAAGCATATAGTGATGCTTAGGTGAAGAATTGGAACTCAAGCTCCTGTGTAGTAAAAGCCCAATCATCCAGGGCATTAAGATTCATCAATTGTGGACACAAGGTCAAGTAACCCATCTCCTCAGTCTAAACTTTACTAAGTTTCTGAGTCTATAAAATAGCTCCTCAGCATTACTGGCAAGTTTAGTAGTGGAAGCAAAGGACTTCCTAGGGCCTCACCTGCATGAACTTGCTATTGAACTAAAATCAACACTAAAGTAGGAACCTGGAGTCAGCACCACGTATACAGTGCTTTACTTGAAGTGGGGATAAACAGTTGTCCGTTTCAGTGTTTTGTTGATTCTTCATCAAAAAACATTATTTCCCCTAACCTACCCTCCTCCAAGACTCTTTATGTCTCAAAGCTCCCCAGGTTAAAAGGGTTTTTGTTAGAACACAAACGATAATGTATAATAAAAGGGATAAATATATATAAATTGCAAGGTTTCCAAATAATACACATAAACCAAATTGATGATTATTTACATGATGGATGGTAAAACTCACTTCCTCCATTTGGATTTGATAGGAACTGCCTTCCTGATGAGGATGACATCACTTGCATGAGACTTGGAGCTGGGGAGTTCCCATTCTGAAGGAACAGCATTTCGGGAGGTAAAGGGAGCTGAAAGCTCTCAATCCAACTAGTAGTTATCCAACTTCTAGTATCCAAGAAGTTATAGAGCATTTCTGACGCTCTGACTGGGACCTCAACACATTTTCCTATTGTAAAATATCTCTATGTGGTGGTTAGGTGCTACTTTTGGCACTGGTAATCAATATAACTCTCCAAGTCTACTAGAAATTAAACGGCTATTATGGGCTAAACCAGGATCTAACCACTGCACTAACATTATTTCTAGTGGAAAATATGTTTTGGGTTAAAAAATAAACATTTTGAAATAAATTTCAAAAATCTGTGTATAGCATGATGACTTTATGAATTACTAATCAGAAAGAAGGGCCCCTTAAGAGGAAAGCAATCAGTTACCTTTGATTTTGATGAACTAGAAATAGCTGAGATAACTTGGAAATGCTGGGAGTATAGGTGGATGTGGACTTAAATTATTTTCCTTTGTAATTTTATGTAATCTTCTAAAATAAATTAGAAAACAATTCTCCATTTCAAGGCAGAATGGAAATTATAATGATTTATAACTGGCAAATGTATACTTCTGGCATACATTTATTTAGCTAGAAATATTTATATTTATATTTACATATATACTTATATATAAAGAATAATTTATTGCTTCAACAAATATTTTTTAGCACCTGTATTTTGAAACAAGGATAAGTCTAGAAATTAGCAATGCAATAATGGATAAAATAGACATGGGTCTTACATTTATAGACTTCTTAGTTTACAGGCCAACCCGGTAAATAATATAGTGCTATGAGTGATAAATAACCATATGTGACCCAATATGGTTAAATCTCTCAAATCATGAATACCAAAGGATCAGAATGGTGAATTAGAGTTGACAGATTATACAACTTAAATGAAGTAAATTATTACTACTTATCACCCACCATTTTTCACCTCATCACTTTTGAGACTGATGGGAAGGTAAAAAATGAATATGGTGAACTTATATATTTGATGTAACATATTATGATATTAAACTGGGATGTAAAGTAAATTTTTGGTGAATCATTAATACGGAATTGTCACTTGAATTAAGTCTTGTAATTTTGCATATTCTTTCTCACAATAATTATACTGATACAAATCTGAAAGAACTATTATGAACATGTCGCAAAGATACAGCAAAAGCGTGTTCTCTGCGTTACCCTTGTGATTAGTTATATACATTATACTATAGCATAAAATGGAATATTTCCTTTTCTTAAAAATAATAATCTACAGAAAATATTTAAGGACATGAGAAATGTTCATGTGTAAGTAGGCTACAAGACAGAGCATAATATGGTATTTTGTATGATTTTGTAATATACTATTTCTACATACTTATATTTATGTAATATTTATAAAAAGATTATTAACCGTGGTTGTTGTTTGATAATGGGGTTAGGCAAGTTTTTTATTTTCTTCCTTTTGATCATGTGTATTTTCTAAATTCATAACTTCCATAAATTTTAAATTTCTTAGTAAACCCAATTTAAAACCCATAAAAAAGCTTGAGAATAATTTAAGAGAGAGCTGGTAGAATTACTTACCCTAGTCCCAGCAGCTGACAAACATCATTTGAAATGTGGGTCGTCCAGTTCTCAGCACAAGCTACATGCCATATGCTCTGGATTCTGAACTGCACCAAACCACGGTTTGTCGTGCCATTGAAGAGACGCACTAAAGAGATTAGATCATACATAGGGTCATTGTGACCTAAGTTGATAAAAGGAAATGATGGACTCTAAACTAAACATACACTGTTCTTAACATTTAGAGTTTAGAGGTTGATAGTATGTAATTTTTCGTAACAGTATGCTGGAAGTCTTAAGTTGAAAAAGATAAATTCGGTAGACTTAATTTTGCTCTTTCATATGACTAATAAAAAGGGAAAGGGCAGAGATATACAAGTTCACTGCATACCAATACAGCAAATAAACAGAAAATAAAGCTTTTTGAAGAGAATATCTTACAAATGTGTTCTCTAAAAGAAGGAAAACTTAAGTTCAGGAATAACTGTAAGCATTTTTTTTTCCTACTTCTTTCTCCAGAAGCTATTTTCTTTGCCCTTATTCTTTTGCTGTTTGGTTTCCGTCATCTTGCCCTTCATCTTACAACCATTTTGGATAGAGTGTTAAGGCCATTAGTGGCTAAGTGGGGATTGGGTTAAGCTAAGCTAGTTTATCAAACAGATAAAATATCACCCATCATAGTTTTACCCACAGACACCATATTGTAATTCTGTAAGTGAATGTTATGTTTACATTTTTTCCCCTATTATAAAAAGAATAACAGCATGGACTTTAGAATTAGACAGACTTAGGCTGGAAACACAGCTCTAGCCCCTGCTAGGTGTGTGATCTTTGGCAGCCCCTTAACTCCTCCAAGCCTCAGCTTTCTCATGACTGAAATAGAGTTAATTCTAATTACGTTAAGATCGTTTTACAGCACTTAGTTACAATGCATGGCACATCATAGATAGCATTAAGTATGTGCTCTGAAATAAAAGTAAGACAGAGTAAAAGCAGCCATGACTCCTAATGTGATAGAGATCTGGAGTGGGGCTGGGCAGAAGTCGCAGGCAGGTAGAGTAGTAGATGCTGAAGAATCAAGCATGTGAAGGAACAAGTCTGAGAAAGACAGTTATAGATGAGCATGAGGGTGCCTCTGTGTGTAGGCAAGGTACCGAGTATAACAGTTAATAAGAGTGACGCTAGGGTGCCTGGTGTGGGCTGTTGTCTCTCTGTGGTATTTTATGCTTTTTACCTGAAGATGGGTTGCCTTAGACTTAAAGTTATTAAATGTAGTCAAGTTTAAACAAACAAACAAACAGAAACAAGAGTTTGCATGTTGGCTTTTGTTCTAACCAGAATGGTGACAGCGGTGCTGAAATCACCAGGAGATCATAACCTCAGAGTGCCAAAATATGTCCTAATAAATATAGTCATAATCTTCCTTTCACGTCTGTAGAATCCAAATGTAGAGGTTAAGCTGATAAAAAGTATTTTCCTAAAAACAAAACGTACCACAATGCGCTTCATCTGAGCCATCCTTACAGTGTGGAAAACTGTCACAGAGATTCACCAGCGGGACACACTGTCCATTCTTACACTGAAAATTGTCTTCCTTGCAGGGCTCTATGGGGAAAAAATATGTACTGTATAGGATAAAAAAATGACAAATAGACAGTTCTAGAGTACCCATCTCATTTCTGCCTCTTTAAACATCCTGTGATTAGCCACAGTGCATAGTTAAAGCTGGCTGTGATGTTGACTATGACTGCACACTTACTGCTTAGAATGTTTCTGCAATAGTTCTGTCAAAGCCAGAGGCATGGCTTAAGAAGAGCGTGTATAAAACCTTAAGCATCTCCTTTGCAGCAGAGGGCAGGGCACTTCCAAGAGATGGCTGAGAGGTTTTGGACATACCTCTCCCGCACCATCTCTGTGAGTCTCAAATTCTTCCAACCCAAATGAACACATTGGGCTGGCCAAAAAGTTCTTTCATAGGATGTTATGGAAAAACCCGAACAAACTTTTTGGCCAGGCCAATACAAGTAACAACCACTGGCATGTTACACAAGCATAGAGAGATCTCTTGGTTTTACCATCCAAATGATACCTCCAAACCTTTATTATATAGAAATGTGGAAGGGGCCTTTTGGTGGGATCAAAGTTGGACCAGGCTGGAAGCAGTGAGCTTGATTAAAACGTGATGAGGGGCTTCACTGGTGGCGCAGTGGTTGAGAGTGTGCCTGCCAATGCAGGGGACATGGGTTCGAGCCCTGGTCTGGGAAGATCCCACACGCCGCGTAGCAACTGGGCCCGTGAGCCACAGCTACTGAGCCTGCGCGTCTGGAGCCTGTGCTCCGCAACGAGAGGCCGCGATGGTGAGAGGCCCGCGCACCGCGATGAAGAGTGGCCCCCACCCGCCGCAACTGGAGAAAGCCCTCACAAAGAAACGAAGACCCAACACAGCCAAAAATAAATAAATAATTAATTAATTAATTTAAAAAAACAAACAAAAAAACGTGATGAGATGGGAAAAAAAGTCATCTAAAGAAATGGAACCTGCAATAGTAGTAATTTGAAGGGAGGTAGGAATGGAGATCTAAACAAGAAAAGCAGGGTTGGAGTCATGGGAATGTGCTTGGACATAAAGAAACAGAAGGAAAATGAAGAGGCTGGACAAGGAAGGAACTGAGTAGATCCGGTAGTTTTTTCCAGAATTTGAGTTGTGCAGAAAGATGTCTACTTGAAATACTCATTGTTTAAAAGGAGTGAGAACTATGTTTCCTGGAAATGTTTGTTTAAATCTTAAGGACTTTTGCCCTGGGAGAGCTTTTGTCTCACTGGAAAAGAGGGGTTTGCTTTCCTCAAGTTGTTTTCTGATTATGACTTGGGAGGGGTAGCTACATCCTGATATTAGGATCTCTGTTGGGGCCACACGGGATTTGGACCCTCTGAGAAAGGAAATAGTAGTTGGGTATGGAGAAGCTTGAAGTTTCTTCCCCTACGTGGTGCACGCACAATAATAATGGGGAAGAAAAAGCACTTGAAAAAAAAAAAGGAACAGGGAAACCTGTATTTTAAAAGCTATTAGTGAATATTAATCATTAACTACTATACTGTACTGCTTTCATAGATACACGATTCATGTTAAAATGGTTTCAAAAACAAATGGTACTGGTCTCCATAGAGACTTTCTCAATTTATGATGACCAAATGTAATGACACCTGAAAGGAATAATTTCTGTTGCTTTAGAATCTAGGTTGTAGCCCCAAATCTGTGAGCATTGACAAATACTGTTATGTTCTAAAGAGAGGTACTAAATGTAGCCATACTAATACTTTAAAAATTACCAAAACTAGTCCAGCGAATATAAATTTCTAGCTATCACCTATTTCCAGCTATGAAAAAGAGGATTCGAGTTTTTTTCTAGAAAAAGACTAAATAAGGGTCTTAAGGAAGAGTGTTTTCATGTGCAAGATGGGAGGAAGTTGCCATCCAGAAAACCAAGTGAAGGGTGCCCCAAGAGAACCAATTCATACTGGGTTGCCTTAAAGAAGAGAGGCCATCTCACTCCCCAGCTGAAAGTTTATTATGCTGCAGAGTCATAAGGGCTAGTGCTTACATGGGACTAGTGCAGGGACTTTCAGATACTTTTTTCAGCTGGGACCACAGTAAAAATACATATTTTAAATCATACTCTAGGGCACACCCCAATGTGTATATGTGTGTGTGTGAGTGTGTGTGCACGTAACTAAATTAAAATTTACTCTTACTTTGTTCTGTTATTTCTATTCCATCCCATCCCATCCCATCCCATCCCATCCCATCCCATCCCATCCCATCCCATCCTATTCTATTCTATTCTATTCTATTCTACTCTACTCTATTCTATTCTATTCCATCCCATTCCATCCATTTTGCTCCATAACAAAGAATGCTGGCCAAAACTCAATAAATTGATTTCATGATACACTTTTTGAAAAATACCAGACTAAACTGAAGTATAGTGAAAAATTTCATGGGAGATGGTAACTTTAGTGTCCTAAATTTTGTGGGTAGATTGCTATATAAATAAAGATTAGTACTCACTTCCTGTGTAATGAATTTAGAAGCCAGACATTTGGCTAGAACTTTCCTTGATGATAGTTAGGTGTAAGAGAGAGGGTGGCAGTAGAAAAAACCTGCATTTTCTCCATGTGCAGGGCAGTGCATGAGCTTCCTTTTGGCCACATGGACACTGGGAAAGATAATTGAGTGACAGCTGCCTGTCAGGACAAGCTGGCTCCAGCACAAATAAGTGCGGGAATGAAGCCTGGCTGGTGGGGATTAGGAGCAAAGCAGGATTATAAGAGATCACAAGTGTAAGTAGTGTACTACCCATGCCTACTGTGCAGTGGTCCTGGGGAGTGGGGAGAGGAACACGCCAAAGAACCCACAACTCTGTTCTACAAAAGAGTTAGCATTTGTCCAGGAGCTACTGTTAGCTGAAAGAAAACTACAGTGTAGAAGATTATCCTTTTCTGCCTCTCTTCCAACACTGGAGCTATGGGAAGATGGAAGGGAAAGAAGGTGAGAAGTAAGTTAAAGACAATATTTCCACCTTCTTCTACTTTAAGTTATTGGGCCAAGATTTGTGCCTGCGTTGGGAGATTAAAAAAAAAGAGCTGTGACTTAGATGATATTAAAGTTTTGATGTTGTATTTGACTGTACATTTTAATACCTAAAAGTGAGGTTTAATTACGCATTTAAGAAAATTGCATACCTAAAATAACTGGAAAAATGAAGAGATCTGCCTGAAATATCCCAGAATAAAAAGAGAGATTTGAAATAAAGTAAGTAGAGAAAAATAAAGTTTTATCTGTTTATATTCTCATCGAGTCTGTTCTTTAAATTGAATGTACAATGTACTATCTGTAATACCCTTATGCCTTGGTTCTTCATTTTATATGCTTAGGACTTGACAAAATGTCTGGAACAAAGTAGGAAATCAGTAGATATTTGTTAAACGTTAAGTGAATTAATTTATGTTAAATGAGTGATATGCCTCAAAAATCAGTATGAACCTTAGTAATAGAGTTAATGCAATACAAAGAAATCTTTAAAAGTATGATTTCAAAAAAACATTTAAAAATTAGGCAGTTGATTGGCTGATGGTAACTCTATTGATTTGAAAAATAAAAATTGATGCTATGAATTATGAAGATAAAATTTACTTATTTGAGTGGTGGTTAAAACATAAGCTCTGGAATCATATGACTGGTTTGATCTGCAGCTTAGCCATTTCCTTTTTTTTTTTTTTTTAACATCTTTATTGGAGTATAATTGCTTTACAATGGTGTGTTAGTTTCTGCTTTATAACAAAGTGAATCAGCTATACATATAGATATATCCCCATATGTCTTCCCTCTTGCGTCTCCCCCCCTTCCACCCTCTCTATCCCACCCCTCTAGGTGGTCACAAAGCACGGAGCTGATCTCCCTGTGCTATGTGGTTGCTTCCCACTAGCTATCGGTTTTACATTTGGTAGTGTATATATGTCCATGCCACTCTCTCACTTTGTCCTAGCTTACCCTTCCCCGTCCCTGTGTTCTCAAGTCCATTCTCTAGTAGGTCTGCATCTTTATTCCCATCCTGCCCCTAGGTTCTTCATGATCTTTTTTTTTTTTTTAGATTCCATATATATGTGTTAGCATATGGTATTTGTTTTTCTCTTTCTGACTTATTTCACTATGTATGACAGACTCTAGGTCCATCCACCCCACTACAAATAACTCAATTTCGTTTCTTTTTATGGCTGAGTAATATTCCATTGTGTATATGTGCCACATCTTCTTTATCCATTCATCTGTTGATGGACACTTAGGTTGCTTCCATGTCCTGGCTATTGTAAATAGAGTTGCAGTGAACATTATGGTACATGACTCTTTTTGAATTATGGTTTTCCCAGGGTATATGTCCAGTAGTAGGATTGCTGGGTCGTATGGTAGTTCTATTTTTAGTTTTTTAAGGAACCTCCACACTGTTCTCCATAGTGGCTGTATCAATTTACATTCCCACCAACAGTGCAAGAGGGTTCCCTTTTCTCCACACCCTCTCCAGCATTTATTGTTTGTAGATTTTTTGTTGATGGCCATTCTGACTGGTGTGAGGTGATACTTCATTGTAGTTTTGATTTGCATTTCTCTAATGATTAATGATGTTGAGAATTCTTTCATGTGTTTGTTGGCAATCTGTATATCTTCTTTGGAGAAATGTCTATTGAGGTCTTTTGCCCATTTTTGGATTGGGTTGTTTGTTTTTTTGATATTGAGCTGCATGAGCTGCTTGTATATTTTGGAGATTAAATCTTTGTCAGTTGCTTTATTTGCAAATATCTTCTCCCATTCTGAGGGTTGTCTTTTCGTCTTGTTTATGGTTTCCTTTGCCGTGCAAAAGCTTTTGAGTTTCATTAGGTCCCATTTGTTTATTTTTGTTTTTATTTCCATTTCTCTAGGAGGTGGGTCAGAAAGGATCTTGCTGTGATTTATGTCATAGAGTGTTCTGCCTATGTTTTCCTCTAAGAGTTTTATAGTGGCTGGACTTACATCTAGGTCTTTAATCCATTTTGAGTTTATTTTTGTGTATGGTGTTAGGGAGTGTTCTAATTTCATTCTTTTACATGTAGCTGTCCAGTTTTCCCAGCACCACTTATTGAAGAGGCTGTCTTTTCTCCATTGTATATTCTTGCCTCCTTTATCAAAAATAAGGTGACCATATGTACGTGGGTTTATCTCTGGGCTTTCTATCCTGTTCCATTGATCTATATTTCTGTTTTTGTGCCAGTACAATACTAGCCACTTCCTTTTTATTTATTTTTGACCCTGGGCAAATAAATTAGTCTTTCAGAAACTCAGTTTCCTTTACTGTCAAATAGGATAAGTACCACTTATGTCTTAGGTATATCATGAGAGTAAATTTTTAAAAAATTAAATGCATTTAGTATACCAATATGAATACATTGAATGAAGAATAAATTTTATCCTTAACAGCAAAGTATTGATAGTAACATTTAGAAATCGTCCTTTTCATTGATATTTTTAAGTTACTATTCTTACTTCTATGTTCTGGCTGTGTGACTTTCCCCTCCAGATAATGCAAGAAATCACACATAATCCTTTCCTCTGGGTATCTCACAACAATAATTGGAGCTATTTGTATAGGTTATTTTAAACTTTGATGAAGTCTATGTTTTTTCAATCCAAATTTAAGTTACTTTAATAAAAAATACTTTAAGGAAGGCATGACTGGGCTGGTTGTTTCTACAAATCTTTATCCAATGTGAGTAGGTTACATATATCAAGTATAATACTATTAGGGAGGTTCTTGTAAATGTAATTATCAATTTATTTCATAAACACATATTTTTAAACCAGGTTAGTGAGATGATAAATTGGAAAAGACAGCTACTTACTCTACAGGCAAGCATTAATGTTTTAACTGAATTTATATTTTAATCTTTCTAGTGTTAATTTTCATTTAGCAAACAGGAATACTTAAAACTAGGTATATATGTTTTTGAATTTATATATTCTATTTTAAATCTGTACTTAATATATATTATATTTATTTTAAAACCTGATGGCCTAATTATGTACCCATAATCAAATATCATAATATACTTATAGAATGTTAGTCACAGCTAGTCATTTTTATATTATCCCATTACTTTGTTTTCATAGTTTGTTAAAGTCATTATGTAAAAATGAGTTTTCAATATCAATAATTTAATAATAGATAATTTATTAATAATTTTACTCTTTTACTAATATAGCCAGGCTATATTTTATTGGAAAACACATATCCATTGAATGAAAATTTAAATATCTGAATAAAAATATGAATGAAAACATGTATAAATATCTGAAAATTGTAATTCATTTTTGTGCTCTAGTCAAAGCTGTTAATACTGTATGAACATGGAAAAATTAACCTATTTCTATAAGATGAATACATTGGATGAAAAAATGCTGTATGGAGCAAAACAATCTACTGCTGCTGAACTGAAAAGAATGGCAAATTCTGAGGAGAAGTGTAAATAAACACTTTCAAAATTTCCCTTTACGTGCATGAACTGAATTCTGATTCTTTGCAACATATAACAGTTCGGCTTCATTAAGAAGTCTTTAATCCAAAAGTTTAACTCTCTGTGGCCTCTGATGTCTTATTTCTGATAATTTTATGCCCATAGTGAGAGAGAGAAAAAAAATATTGCTAAGAACTGAATTTTCCCATCTCCTTTTTATGAAGTCTCCAGTAGCCCTGCCTCATTTAGTCAACATATGCTTGGTTTTAATGGAACTGAATTGATCTCTAAGGCACATGCCACACAATCTGGGGAGGGCTCTAAACCCCTAAATGTAATCAGCTGCCACTTCCACAGTTGCCAGATAAGCACTATGGAATTCCAAATTAAGATTCTGATATTCAGAAAAGAGCAATGAAGGGACATTCAGAGGAGAGTGATCTTAATAAGCCTATATTTCGTATACTCTAGTTTAATGTAAATAAAATGTGAAAACTAAGATAAAGAAAGGAGATACAAAAATATGTTATACAATTGTTTTACTCATCAATTGAATGCTTTGGAAGGTGTCCCTAAAATATCTCAGAAGATAAATGAAGCACATACATGCTGCAAATTTATGATATTCCTTTGATCCCTTTTTCCTAAAATGACCAGCAAAGCAGAGAACCAATATAAACAGATATGTGTGCCTAATCTCTCTTTCCGTTACCAGCGTGATTATCTGCCACTGCCAATTCCCTGTTTCTGTAATTGCTTTTCAGCCTTTTGGTGTAAAAATCTCTCTGGAAGAAGACTGTGTTGATGATGACTCAATCCCTCCATTTTCTACTCTCCAGCAGCATCTGTCCTGTGGCCAGGAGGGATGTGAAACCACATTCCCAGCATATTCAGCACACAGTGATGGTCATGGAAGACTCCATTTTAGCTTCAGTTGAGGGAATTTTCTCTAAATGATTTATTACCTAAATAACATAATCATAGTAACTGAAATCTAGTGAAAGGGCAAACAAATATAAGCAACACCTATGCCATAAATCTCCAATCTATTTTTTGTTGGAAGCCATAGATTACATTCTTTTGGCTTTTATCTTGAAGGGAAATTTCTTGTACTATTTTTCAAAATCCTAATGTATTTATCTTATTATAAGACTCTAATAAAAGCTAGTAACTGTAATATTTTTAATAGAAGAGATGTTGCTGCCTTCCTTTTCCCAACCTATTCTCTTTCCACTTCTTTCCTCCCCTTTCTCTCACAATTTAAAATACGGCTTTAAAGACCTACTATTTCTCTAAAATTTCATTTCAAGATGCTTTCACTTTTGCAGATGGTGGAATGCTCAATAATTATTTCAGTTGTTTGGATTTGTAAATAAATTCACTCCCTTATTGGTTAGAGCTATTAGTTTTCTTATCTCATTAGTTCAGTTGGTTTTACTATTCATCTTCATTTCTTTAAAAATATAGTACTTCTCAGCCAAAGACCAATATCATATGATATCGCTTATATGTAGAATCTAAAAAACTGATACATAAGTTGATTCTTTTTGGTGCGATGGTGAATGGGATTGTTTTCTTAACTTCTCTTTCTGATCTTTTGTTGTTAATGTATAGGAATGCAAAGGATTTCTGTGTGTTAGTTTTGTATCCTGCAACTTTACCAAATTCATCCATGAGCTCCAGTAGTTTTCTGGTAGCAACTTTAGGATTTTCTATGTAACTAACAGAACATTGTAAATCACGCTTACTCCAATAAAAATTTTAAAAAATTAAAAAATGATACAAATGAAATTATTTACAAAACAGAAAGAGACTCACAGACATAGAAAACAAACTTACGTTTACCAAAGGGGGAAGGGGGTTGGTGGGGAGGGATAAATTAGGAGGTTGGGATTAACATATACACACTACTATATGTAAAATATATAGATAACCAACAAGGACCTACTGTATAGCACAGGGAACTATACTCAATATTTTGTAATAACCTATAAGGAAAAATAATCTGAAAAGAAATAGATATATATGTAGTATATATAACTGAATCGCTGTGCTGTACACCTGAAGCTAACACAGTATAATAAATCAACTATACTTCAATAAAAAAAAGAAAGTAAAAAAAAAAAATAGCTTATGTTTGCAGTTCATTTTAATTTGGTGAATAGATATGGAACAATATTAAACAGCTAATAATTAATTAGAGTTGCAGTTAATATAATGTGCTACAAGTTCTTAGTTTATTTTGTGTTTTTATACTTACTAGAAATAAATGTTGAAAAATAAATTTTATTGTAATAACAAATAAAATTATAATAAATTTAAAAAATATATAGTATTTCTCAAAAGTTCCCTCCATGACATCCTTGGAAAAAAGTTGGGAAGTCCTCCCCTCCAAGAGAATAACTATTACGTATTTGCTTGCTCTATTTTAAAATACTTTATAGAACTGAGCACTTAATTATATTGCATTCAAATATGAGTGATATTGATGTCTATACATTTTTTATTGCAGAAGTTTCTCCTCAAAAATTTAGAAATGTCACTCCGCTGTTTTTAAATATTCACCATAAAATGACTAAAATATAAAGCTGAACTGATTTTTGACATCTTTGAAAAATGATTCTGTTTATTCTCCTTAAAAAATTTGCTGAAAAATTTCCCTCTTGAAATTAAAAATTTTAAACAGGAAATGTTACAACACTGATTTCTGCTTATAAATTTTTTACAGTAAGCAATGAGACTTCATGATTTTTCAGTCACTTTAATCAGATCTAGAAAGTATATCGTTTTTTCCCATTACACCTTTCAGTGTTAGTTTCAACTGGTTCTATTATTTTCAGCTTGTGGGCTGGTCTTTTTCCTGTATGCCCATCACAGACTCCCACATTTTTCCATCTCTTTACCTATTGTTTTTGCTTACTTGATCATGCTTTTGTGCTGCATTTTTGTGACAATGTGGTATTTTGGTGCCAGAGTTTATGAATAGGTGTGCAAAATAAACTGTGCAGTTCACACCATTAACAAAAACCTCTGATCAAGTCAGAAATAATAATCTGGTTGTGGTAGAGTTTCAACAAGAAATTCCTCTCCAAAAGGTGGCCATAGGGATAGAATACTGACAATTCATAATGGTAGTCTCAAAATTGTCTTGATTAATATTTTCCAAGGCAGTGATTTACTTCTCCTCTAAGTTAATTTCTGATTTTTATACATTATATCTATCTCTCTCTATCTCTATATATCTTATACATTATATTTATACATAATGTATAATATATAATTTATCCATTATATATTTATACACATAACTATATTTTCATGTCAATATATTTTCTTTTTTGCTATTTTGAAAAATAATTATAATTTAAAAATAAATAATCTCATTTATAAATTAAAATAATTATAAATCATATCACTTTCTATATTTTTCTCCTTTTCCATGTACTCTATTTTGAGATGAATTCTAATTTTCTGTTGATCTAAAAGTCTTTATTGCTTTCCTTTGGTGTTGTATGTTCTTTCATAGGCCTTAATATTTTTGTTTGTTTACTTCCCTAGTTGATTTTTTGTTTGTATACTTCATTAATTGATTTTTTTGTTTACTTCACTAATGGATTTTTTGATTGATTCATGTCAATGTTGCTTATAAATCATAAGTAGTTGCTTCTAAAACATCACAAAATTCTTCTGAAGAACAGGATAGTTGGCTGGGCTACCACTTACTCTCACCTAAGTAGCTTGGATAGTAACAATTGTTAGGACTTATTTTCAGGAACAGAGGGTATATAAGCTACAGGTCAATTTTCATATTTGTAGTGATGCTGAAAGCATACAACTTTCTGGGATGGAGTCTAAGGTTTAGGGCAGTTGTAAGTAGAGGAGCAGAGATTTGTACAGATGATTCTAGGATCAGATAATAGGCCCGATGATGAACAATGCTCCAACCCTACCTCTTTTCTAGACATTTTAATTAAAGACAAACTGACCACAATCTCTTATGGAAGGGAAGGATAGATGTAGGAAGGAATGTGTATTCTGTTTTCCTGACATATTTACATCTAGAGAGAACTACTAAGTTGTGGGACAGAAGTATTTTAAAAAATCATAGTACAAGGGGAGAAGCAAGCTATAAAAATTCTCTATAGACTGTTGAATGCAGAGTTGTATTATATCTTACATATATGAATGAAAATATTTATATCTATATCTATATCTATATCTACATCTACATATATATCTAGATATCTCCATGATGAGCAAGCTGGTCACGATTTTGGTTTTCCTGCTGACTATGTTATTGATGTAATAAAAAATATAGGGTAAGAATGTCGTGCATCCCAGCAAGTATCAGCATCAAATTCCTTCTCCCTTCATGGCAGTGCATTTACACTGCTTGTCTCCAAGAAGTTAATGATGTTAATTTTTTAATTGGATGTTGTTGGCATTCAAACAGCTCATTTGCCTGTATCCCTGCTGTTCTCTAAAAGCGTTCTTGGCAAAGGGAACATGACAGACAATCCTCTTTCCTCACAGTGCCAATAACCCCCCTTTATAGTTTAAAACAGCTCTCTTCAGTGTACAAAATGCACAGCTCTTCTCACACCAGAGAAGTGCAAATAGGTTTGCCGAAAAACCAGTGTGGATTCCGGCTTTGAACAAAGTCAGCTAGTGGTTAATCAGGTGTAAAGGAAGGAAGAAAATTTCCTTTAAGATGAGGAAGAATGAATAAATGTACTAGAATGCAAACATTGAAATTAAGTCTTATATGTTTCTTTTTTTATATTTGAATTTTATTTTACTTTTTTATACAGCAGGTTCTTATTAGTTATCAATTTTATACATATTGTTGTATATATGTCAATTCCAATCTCCCAATTCATCCACCCCCACCACCAACCCTGCTTTCGCCCCTTGGTGTCCATACGTTTGTTCTCTACACCTGTGTCTCTATTTCTGCCTTGCAAACTGGTCATCAGTACAATTTTTCTAGATTCCACATATATGTGTTAGCAAACGATATTTGTTTTTCTCTTTCTGACTTACTTCACTCTGTATGACAGTCTCTAGGTCCATCCATGTCTCTACAAAAGACCCAATTTCGTTCCTTTTTATGGCTGAGTAATATTCCATTGTATATATGTGCCACAACTTCTTTACCCATTCATCTGTTGATGGACATTCAGGTTGCTTCCATGTCCTGGCTATTGTAAATAGTGCTGTAATGAACATTGTGGTACGTGTGTTTTGAATTATGGTTTTCTCTGGGTTTATGCCCAGTAGTGGGATTGCTGGGTCATATGGTAGTTCTATTTTTAGTTTTTTAAGGAACCTCCATACTGTTCTCCATAGTGGCTGTATCAATTTACATTCCCACCAACAGTGCAAGAGGGTTGCCTTTTCTCCACACCCTCTCCAGCATTTGTTGTTTGTAGATTTTCTGATGATGCCCATTCTAACCGGTGTGAGGTGATACCTTATTGTATTTTTGATTTGCATTTCTCTAATAATCAGTGATGTTGAGCAGCTTTTCATGTGCCCCTTGGCCATCTGTATGTCTTCTTTGGAGAAATGTCTATTTAGGTCTTCTGCCCATTTTTTGATTGGGTTGTTTGTTTCTTTAATATTGAGCTGCATGAGCTGTTTAGATATTTTGGAGATTAATCCTTTGTCTATTGATTTGTTTGCAAATATTTTCTCCCATTCTGAGTGTTGTCTTTTCATCTTGTTTATGGTTTCCTTTGCTGTGCAAAAGCTTGTAAGTTTCATTAGGTCCATTTGTTTATTTTTGTTTTTATTTCCCTTACTCTAGGAGGTGGGTCAAAAAGGATCTTGCTGTGATTTATGTCAGAGTGTTCTTCCTATGTTTTCCTCTAAGAGCTTTATAGTGTCTGGCCTTACATTTAGGTCTTTAATCCATTTTGAGTTTATTTTTGTGTATGGTGTTAGGGAGTGTTCTAATTTCATTCTTTTACATGTAGCTGTCCAGTTTTCCCCGCACCACTTTCTTTTCAATTTTAATTTTAATTTTATATTTTTTTAACATCTTTACTGGAGTATAATTGCTTTACAACGGTGTGTTAGTTTCTGCTTTATAACAAAGTGAATCAGCTATAGATATAGATATATCCCCATATCTCTTCCCTCTTGCGTTTCCCTCCCTCTCACCCTCCCTATTCCACCCCTCTAGGTGGTCACAAAGTACTGAGCTGATCTCCCTGTGCTATGCCGCTGCTTCCCACTAGCTATCAGTTTTACATTTGGTAGCACCACTGTTGAAGCACCACTTATTGAAGAGACTGTCTTTTCCCCATTGTATATCCTTGCCTCCTTTGTCATAGATTAGTTAACCATAGGTGCGTGAGTTTATCTCTGGGCTTTCTATCCTGTTCCATTGATTTATATTTCTGTTTTTGTGCCAGTACCATATTGTCTTGATTACCGTAGCTTTGTAGTATAGTCTGAAGTCAGGAAGTCTGATTCCTCCAGCTCTGTTTTTTTCCCTCAAGATTGCTTTTGTTATTTGGGGTCTTTTTTGTCTCCATACAAATTTTAAGATTTTTTGTTCTAGTTGTGTGAAAAATGCCATTGGTAGTTTGATAGGGATTGCGTTGAACCTGTAGATTGCTCTGAGTAGTATAGTCATTTTCACAATATTTATTCTCCCAATCCAAGAACATGGTATATCTCTCTATCTGTTTGTATCATCTTTGATTTCTTTTATCAGTGTCTTATAGTTTTCTGAGTACAGGTCTTTTACCTCTTTAGGTAGGTTTATTCTTAAGTATTTTATTCTTTTTGTTGCAATGGTGAATGGGATTGTTTCCTTAATTTCTCTTTCTGATCTTTTGTTGTTAGTGTATAGGAATGCAAGAGATTTCTGTGCATTAATTTTGTATCCTGCAACTTTACCAAATTCATTGATTAGCTCTAGTAGTTTTCTGGTGGCATCATTAGGATTTTCTCTGTATAGTATCATGTCATCTGCAAACAGTGACAGTTTTACTTCTTCTTTTACAATTTGTATTCTTTTTACTTCTTTTTCTTCTCTGATTGCCATGGCCAGGACTTCCAAAACTATGTTGAATAACAGTGGCAAGAGTGGACATCATTGTCTTGTTCCTGATCTTAGAGGAAGTGCTTTCAGTTTTTCACCATTGAGAATGATGTTTGCTGTGGGTTTGTCGTATTTGGCCTTTATTATGTTGAGGTAGTTTCCCTCTATGCACACTGTCTGGAGAGTTTTTAATCATAAATGGGTGTTGAATTTTGTCAAAAGCTTTTTCTTCATCTATTGATATGATCATGTGGTTTTTATCCTTCAGTTTGTTAATATGGTGTATCACATTGATTAATTTTCATATATTGAAGAATCCTTGCATCCCTGGGATAAATCCCACTTGATCATGGTGTATGATCCTTTTAATGTGTTGTTGGATTCTGTTTGCTAACATTTTGTTGAGGATTTTTGCATCTATATTCATCAGTGACATTGGTCTGTAATTTTCTTTTTTGTAGTATCTTTGTCTGGCTTTGGTATCAGGGTGATGGTGGCCTCATAGAATGAGTTTGGGAGTGTTCCTTCCTCTGCAATTTTTTGGGAGAGTTTGAGAAGGATGGGTGTTAGGTCTTCTCTAAATGTTTGATAGAATTCACCTGTGAAGCCATTTGGTCCTGGACTTCTGTTTGTTGGAAGACTTTTAATTACAGTGTCAATTTCATTACTTGTGATTGGTCTGTTCATAAATTCTATTTCGTCTTGGTTCAGTCTTGTAAGGTTATACCTTTCTAAGAATTTGTTCATTTCTTCCAGGTTGTCCATTTTATTGGGCTAGAGGTGCCTGTAGTAGTCTCTTATGATGCTTTTTATTTCTGTGGTGTCCATTGTAACTTCTCCTTTTTCATTTCTAATTTTATTGATTTGAGTCATCTCCCTCTTTTTCTTGATGAGTCTGGCTAAAGGTTTATCAATTTTGTTTATCTTCTCAAAGAACCAGCTTTTAGTTTTATTGATCTTTGCTATTGTTTTCTATGTTTCTCTTTCATTTATTTCTGCTCGGATCTTTATAATTTCTTTCCTTCTACTAACTTTGGGTTTTGTTTGTTCTTCTTTCTCTAGTTCCTTTAGGTGTAAGGTTAGATTATTTGTGATTTTTTTTTGTTTCTTGAGGTAGGATTGTATTGCTGTAAACTTCCCTCTTAAAACTGTTTTTGCTGCATCCCATAGGTTTTGGATCATCGTGTTTTCATTGTCATTGGTCTCTAGGTATTTTTTTATTTCCTCTTTGATTTCTTCAGTGATCTCTTGGTTATTTAGTAACGTGTTGTTTAGCCTCCATGTGTTTGTGTTTTTTATGGTTTTTTTCCCTGTAACTGATTTCTAATCTCATAGCATTGTGGGCTGAAAAGATGCTTGATATGATTTCAATTTTCTTAAATTTACTGAGGCTTGATGTGACCCAAGATGCGATCTACCCTGGAGAATGTTCTATGTGCATTTGAGAAGAAAGTTTATTGTGTTGTTTTTGGATGTAATGTCTTATAAATATCAGTTAAATCTATCTGGTCTGCTGTGTCATTTAAAGCTTGTGTTTCCTTATTAATTTTCTGTCTGGATGATCTGTCCATTGTTGTTAGTGAGGTGTTAAAATCCCCCACTATTATTGTGTTAATGTTGATTTCTTCTTTTATATCTGTTAGCATTTACCTTATGTATTGAGGTGCTCCTATGTTAGGTGCATAAATATTTATAATGTTATATCTTCTTGGATTGATCCCTTGTTCATTATGTAGTGTCTTTCCTTGTCTCTTGTAACATTCTTTATTTTAAAGTCTATTTTATCTGATATGAATATTGCTACTCCAGCTTTCTTTTTATTTCCATTTGCATGGAATATCTTTTTCCATCCCCCCACTTTCAGTCTGTATGTGTCCCTAGGTCTGAAGTGGCTCTCTTGTAGACAGCATATATACAGTCTTGTTTTTGTATCCATTCAGTAAGCCTGTGTCTTTTGGTTGGAGCATTTAATCCATTCACATTTAAGGTAATTAACGATATGTATGTTCCTATTACCATTTTCTTAATTGTTTTGGGTTTGTTTTTGTAGGTCCTTTTCTTCTCTTGTGTTTCCCACTTAGAGAAGTTCCTTTAGCATTTGTTGTAGAGCTGGTTTGGTGGTGCTGAATTCTCTTAGCTTTTGCTTGTTTGTAAAGCTTTTGATTTCTCCATCGAATCTGAATGAGGTCCTTGCTGGGTAGTGTAATCTTGGTTGTAGGTTCTTCCCTTTCATTGTTTTAAATATACAGTGCCACTCCCTTTTGGTTTGTAGTTTTTCTGCTGAGAAATCAGCTGTTAACCTTATGGGAGTTCCCTTGTATGTTATTGGTCATTTATCCCTTGTTGCTTTTAATAATTTTTCTTTGTCTTTAATATTTGCCAATTTGATTACTATGTGTCTTGGTGTGTTTCTCCTTGGGTTTTTCCTGCCTGGGACTCTCTGTGATTCCTGGACTTGTGTGGCTATTTCCTTTCCCATGTTAAGGATGTTTTCAACTATAATCTCTTCAAATATTTTCTCAGGTCCTTTCTCTCTCTTTTCTCCTTCTGGGACCCCTGTATTGTGAATGTTGGTGCGTTTTATGTTGTCCCAGAGGTCTTTTAGGCTGTCTTCATTTCTTTTCATTCTTCTTCTTTATTTTGTTTCATGGCAGTGAATTCCACCATTCTGTATTCCAGGTCACTTATCCGTTCTTCTACCTCAGTTATTCTGCTATTGATTCTTTCTTGTGTATTTTTCATTTCAGTTATTGTATTGTTCATCTCTTTTTTTTGTTCTTTAATTCTTCTACGTCTTTATTAAACATTTCTTTCATCGTCTCGAGTTTTGCCTCCATTCTTTTTCCGAGGTCCTGGATCATCTTTACTATCATTATTCTGAATTCTTTTTCTGGAAGGTTGTCTATCTCCACTTCATTTAATTGTTTTTCTCTGTTTTATCTTGTTCCTTCTTCTGGTACATAGTCCTCTGCCTTTTAATTTTGTCTGTCTTTTTGTGAATGTGGTTTTTGTTCCACAGGCTGCAGGATTATAGTTCTTCTTGCTTCTGTTGTCTGCCCACTGGTGGATGATGCTATCTAAGAGGTTTGTTCAAGCTTCCTGATGGGAGGGACTGGTGGTGTGTAGATCTGGGTGTTGCTCTGGTGGGCAGAGCTCAGTTAAACTTTAATCTGCTTGTCTGTTAATGGGTGGGGCTGAGTTCCCTCCCTGTTGGTTGTTTGGCCTGAGGTGACCCAGCACTGGAGGCTACAGGCCCATTAGTGGGGCTAATGGTTGACTCCGGGAGGGCTCATGCCAAGGAGTAGTTCCCAGAACCTCTGCTGCCAGGGTCCTTGTCCCCATGGTGAGCCATAGCCAACCCCATCTCTTCAGGAGACCCTCTAACACTAGTAGGTAGGTCTGGTCCAGTCTCTTATGGGGTCACTGCTCCTTCCCCTTGGGTCCTGATGCATACACTACTTTGTGTGTGCCCTCCAAGAGTGGAGTCTCTGTTGACCCCAGTCCTGTTGAAGTCCTGCAGTCAAATTCTGCTAGCCTTCAAAGTCTGATTCTCTGGGAATTCCTCCTCCCATTGCCAGCCCCCCAGATTGGGAAGCCTGACATGGGCTCAGAGCCTTCACTCCAGTGGGTGGACTCCTGTGGTATAATTGTTCTCCAGTTTGTGAGTCACCCACCCAGCAGTTATGGGATTTGATTTTGTGATTGCTCCCCTCCTACTGTCTCATTGCAGCTTCTCCTTTGTCTTTGGATGTGGGGTATCTTTTTAGTGAGTTCCAGTGTCTTCCTGTTAGTGACTGTTCAGCAGTTAGTTGTGATTCTGGTGCTCTTGCAAGAGGGAGTGAGTGCACGTCCTGCTACTCTGCCATCTTGAACAAATCTCCCCTCCTGTATGTTTCTACTGTTTTGCTCCAAAAGTTACAAGGCAGCATGTAATCCCGAGTGCACTTACCTGGAATCCCCAAGTGATAGCCAGTAGTGAAATTTGCTTTAAATCCCCCTTTTGCCAACACATCATCAGTGATAAAAAGCACAGTCATTCTCTTGGTGGTTGAGAACACGTCCTTTACTGGACCAGGCCCTGTGTACACAGCTGCTCAAAAAAAAAAAAAAAAAAAGAATAATCAGTGAGATGATCCTTTGACTCTAGAAGGAATATACCCTTTTTCTCAGTTCTGTCTCCCAGAGGTATGCAACATGCAGCCTGGCTTGCTCAGGAAGCACCACATGTAAGTAAATGCGTACATTCTCTTACATTTTAGGCACTGCTTCTAGGAAAGCCAACTTCTCTACTGACCTTTTCCAGTATTAATGAAGGTTTCTGCAGCTCTATAATTTAATGATGAATTACTCATAATATTGTCTGGCTTTGCATCACTACTATTCAAAGCCCATGTTATCACAGAAAAATAATTATTTGCCTGCTTTTAAAGACCCTTATAAAATAACAGAGCTTATAGTCTCCCTTAATAAATTTTTGTCTAAATTTATTTGATTTTTTTAATAAATTGAATCACTAGCCTAATCTGAAAAATGAATTAATTAGAGACAGATAATATAAACCTAAATGGTGGTTTTCAATTTTTTCCCCTCTAATCCCTGGGCTTTGAGGGTTTCATAAACAATAAAATACTCTTTATTAAAAACTAAAGGCTTCAGTTACTTTAAAAATACATTCATTTTATTAAATATTTTATATACTGGAATCCTTGAAAGTGATTCTGTATCAAAAGAACTTCTCACCTACATATTTGAAAAGGATGATTCTGAGATCCTTTTCGGTGATTGATGGAAATACTAAGAGGTGAAATGATAAAAATTGATCTTTCTTAGATCATGAGAACACTGAAATTTTTATTAGAAAGACAGAGTAAACTGAAAATGGAAAAACTACTCAAAATGTGTTTATAACTGTATTGAAAATCAAATTTGAAGTTCCTCAGTTCTTGCTAGCACAAGGCTCCTCACCCCACCGAGACTTTCATTGTTATTTTTTCTGTGTGTGGCTCTCAAAATCCTCTCCCAGGAAACTTGTACTTTAGAACTTTGTGGGATTTTTCTGAAGAGCCTACATAATGGTGATGGATTAGTATGGCTGGGGAACCCTTTCCACCACTCTGCTCCTTCGTTGCTATAGTGCGTGCCCTCTGGAGTCTTCATTCACTGGTTGCAGCGTTCATGTGATTGCATAGTTATCTGGCCAGATTTTATAGGAAATAATTAATACAGGTCTAAAGCACAGTTAGATAAAACACTTTTACTTGTAAAGTGTGCTGTTTCTGCATTCCAGTTGACCTTTCATGTATTTTCATAGTTCAGTGCATGACTTATCAAGAGACACTTCTTTCTTAAAAATTGGTAGTAATTGAGTAGATATTAGCCATTATACTTGATAGATTTTTATTATATTAACATGTATTTTATGATCTAGGTATAATAATTTCCTCTAGAATAGAACACTTTCCCCCCATGTCTATTTAAAAAAATTAATGATCAACAGATGTTAGGGAAAAATCAACTTGCTCAACTTTTGACTCATTCTCAGATACTTATATAGAAGCAGCTAGTACTAGAGACACAGACAATCAAAGTAATAGTGAAACACAAAGTAAAAAGCATTTAAAAATTTTGCATAACAAACACAATTGTTCCTCTAGTTTGAAGTGAAACAAAACATAATATAATAGCTATCTTTGGAAATACGATGTACACATAATGCATAGAAAACTGCATAATGGATGTTCTTAGCTTTTAGTCTCTAAAGTGTAATGCTTATTGTAGTAAATTAATATCAGCTTGTAGGAACTGCTGACTCAAAACTATGAATCTTCGTTTGCCAAGAATGCTTCAGAAAAATATCATTCTGTCATCATTGTAAACACTCCCCATATTGGAAGTGTGACATACAGTTTGACATGTTACTCTACTGCTGTAATTTCACTTTGCTTGTTGTAAAAGAGTGACTACATTTATTGAGAAATGCTCTCTCCATCAGTTCAATGTCTTGAGCCATACAACCTTCACAATATTTAAACTGGAGACTTACCTAAGAGCAAGGAATCATCTCCTTCACCATCTCTGATTTCAACAACATCTGCAATATTTTCTAAGTCAAATGCTTGAAAGTGAAGCTGAATATTTTTTCCCTTTTGTGCATTTAAATTCCAAACACCTTAAAAGTAATAAATAACAACATAGTTTAAACATACTTCTTTTGATTTCTCTTCAAAACTTCAATCTCTTGAGAATTTCAAATTACTTTCAAAGATGTTTTCATTTTATATAAACCAATATTCCAAGCTGTTTGTGTGTGTGAAGAAACATTTTGTCTATTCCAGAATATTTGTAGTAAAATTTCAACTAAATATGAAATAATTTACTGTAATTGAATTTGCTTTATTTCATATAAACTGGAATATTTTAATCAAAGCTTGCCAATAGCCTTTTACTCCTACAATCTAAAATTTATGAATGTCAAAGATGTGAATATTCTGTTTCCATTTATTTTATTTCCATGACTAAATGTAGAGGAAAATGAGGTGATTAAAATGCAATTTGTAGGGCAACTAAACTTTAGTATTTCTTTAAGTAATTGTTGCCATTATTTATATGTGTCATATGATGGTAGTTCCTTTTGGGACAAAACAAAACAAAATTACTAGCCTTAGTAACAATAAACACTCCTTGTTCTTTATTGATTCCTTAAAAGATTTAGTCTTTAGATTTTGTTCTAGGCTCTTTCCTCATTCTGCGTGAGTGTTCTCATTCACTCTTAAGGAAATCATTTCATCAACACAGTAATGACATCTAAGTCTTTATTTTCTACACTTTTTTTTGAGAAGTAGATCCATTTATTCAATTATTTACTGTGTACAGATGTACGTATCTCAAATTCAACGTGTAATACAGGGAACACACAATTATCTCTTTCCCCAACTCATTCCTTTTTTCATTCTTCCTATCTCAGTGAATAGCACCACTAATCATCTACTCATAGTTGTCTATACCAGAAACCTCCGCATCTCCCTTGACCTCCTCTCTCCTACTGAGTCCAATCAATTACCAAGGCTGCCAATACTACCTCCAGGATATCCCTGGAATCCCATTTCCTTCTCAGTCTCCACTGCCACTATCTGAGTTCAAGTCACCTTTATTTTTCATCTCCTAATTGTTGATGCTGATGGCTCCCTTACCACCTGTCTCTGATTCTACAGCCAGACGGATACATCGAAAACGCAAACATGATTTCATCACTATTTTCATCTAAACCATTTAAAGTTTCCTCAGTGCTCTCAGAATAGAATCCAAACTGCTTAATGTGGTGTGAAATACCTTCACACTTCAATTTCATTTATTATTACTTAACTTTGCTTGAAGATTCAGGAAAAAAAAAATCAAGGTCTTCTACCTCTGAACTTTTTGTATGTTAGGTACCTCTCATGTCCCTCCACAGTCTCCTGCCTTTGCACTTATTACAAACAGTACCTTAGCCATTTTGTGATGCCTGACAATTTATCTGAATCCTTATGTAGACTGAATTATGTTTGTTTCTTCTTTACTTACTTCAGTGCCTTACAGATGAAGCATTCAATAAATATTTGTTGAATAAATCAATAAATTTAATAAATTTCTCCAAATTGTTCTTTCAATGTTCTGCTTATTTTCAGATATTTTTAAATCATTACTTTGTACAAATGACATGTTTAAAAGATATTTGCAATGTGAAGTAGAGATGATCATCTCTGGTTCCCCATACAAGTCAAATTAGATTAATGGCTGTTTATTTTTTTGTATCAGATATCTCCCTATAATAGTGACTCTATTATCCTATCAAAATGATACTTATCTTTGGATCATTTGAAGGAAGAAATGACATTTTCTAATAACACATTTTTCACTGTCATTGGGGCATTTTTTTCACTGGTAGAATTTTCTGTTTAGGTTGGTGGTGTTATGGATGACTATGGAAGGCAGGGGAAGAACATATCTGTTTCTCAGAACTACTGGAGTGGAATCTTTGTAAGATGGGCCTGGTAATCTGCATCTTTAACACAAACAATCTCTAAGCAGCCTTATGAGCTTCTCTATTTAGGACTAATGACCTAGAGACAAGCTTTGTATGGTTTTAGCATTCTAGTCTATTCTCCTCTCTAGACTTAGAATATTTTAGTGATCCTCTTTATTAGTTCAACATTTATATTGGGAATCTAATCACATTACTATAACTGCCTGCTTTATTGACCTTAATCTATATTTATAAAGGGTGTGCATGTCACAACTGGCTCTTTGCTTTTTATACTTTCCACTGACCTTATTCTATGGAATTGCAACCTTGTTATACACACCATAAACATTATATGCATAATCAAGGGGAGTGGTGTCTGGGGTAAGGCTGCCTCTTTCACTTACTGGTTTTATTCCACTTTTAAATTTGAGAAATATAATAATATCATCTGTTTTAAAGAATTATTGTGAGAACTGTCTAAAATAAGGTATATAAAGCATTAGTGCAGTGACTGGCATAAAATAAATGATAAAAAGTTAGTAATTAATTATTGTTATTCTTGTTATCATTCTATTAGGCAATCTCACAGATGTGGTAGTTGTATTCAGATACAATAAATTTATAATTACTTTGCTGTGTCAAGGGGAGAATCTAACTTTGATATATACGTTTGTTTCTCATGGCCTGGAAAAGAAATGACTCACAGAAAGCCTGATTAGGGTAGTTGTTTGGAAAGTTCATAGACATGAATGTTGTATTTGGCTCCCACAGTTCAAAAGGTCCTCCACAGTCCGCTGAAAAGGAAAGCAATGAAAAATCATTAGTAACATATTGTTTATTGCAGACATAATACTATATGCCCATAAATTTCCAATTATATTTCTTGGAATACTGGTTTTGACAGATACATTTTAGAGTTTGTGTAAGGGAAAAATATAGGTTAACAGGTCTCTTTACTGAAGAATTTCTCAAAACCTTAAATATTTTTATGTTCTTTGTGATTCTGCAAGAAGGCATAATAGTATTCAGCATTTCCCAAAATTATTTAGGCAAGAAAACAATTTTGACAGGTATCTTTTATAAATAGGCTTCATGAAATAAGGTATCAGTGCTCTGCTGTAGAAAAAAAGATGAATCTTCATAATAGAACAAATCTTACATCTGTCACTCTCTTATGAGGAGAGTTGTAAATTACTAATCCTGCCATTTCTTGTTCTTTTCTTCTCTTTTCCTACTTTTTTTTTCAGTAGAGAAGAAGCTTCACCATCCTGAATATTGTATTGAGGCATTTGGCTGTCAGGAAAGGGGGATAAAATCTCTACCTTCTAAATAATTGGCCTAGACTGTTCAGGAGTCAAGTTGGAACTGAACTTAATACAAATTTATTAGAAAAAAATAGAGCACAGATTTTCCAGTTAAGAGTATGATGCTTCAAATGGGTAAACTAACTTTATGAAATTCTTAATCTACTTTATTTATCTTGCTTATTAGAAGAACATTCTAAAGTAATGTAAAACTTCATCAACCACTTTGAGTATCCCAGTTCTATCTTATTTTTTATTACCATGTTATACTTAAGATCAAAAGAATAAAAGTAATCTAATTAGAAGAATATATAAAACTGAGATAAGTAGATATTTTTTCTTTTATTAAAGGCAGACGATAATGGTATTACTTACTCCCAATAACACAGAAATCAGATTAGAGGAGGGAAAAATTAAATGTCTCTACATCTACGGCAGTGCCTTCCATCAGACCCTCTTGTTTGATCCCTCTTTTACATGTCATCTGCATCATTTATGTAGATCCTTTCAATTCATGTACACCTTTCAAATTTGTATGTAATAATCTTCTTAGATTTGGGTTTTATGGTATGTACAATGGGACAGAGAGAGGCAGTTGTTGTGGCCCAAACTAGTATCATTGTCAACATATCCTGTTCTGTAAGGTTTGGTTCTGTAAGGGCTTGGTCTACCTTATATGCCCTCCTGGAACTGGCTTGTCCAGAACCAGATGAACTTAGCCAGAATAATAAAATCTTTTTAAAAAAACCTTACTGTTTGCAAAGTTTCCATGCACATTGTCTTATCTGGAGAGAGAAGGTGGTGTATAAAGGAAAGATGTGTTGGAGTTGATGGATTAAAACTGTCATTCTGAGTTAGTTACTTGTCTTTTTGAGACTGGATCTTCTCATCTATAAACTAGATATATATTAGAGATTTTCAAGGTTGTTGTAAAAATCAGATATAATTTATGAAAAGTGCCTACACATTACCTGGCACGCTCAGTCCTGTTTGTCAGTGCATTCTTGTGAATTAGGTAATTACTATGACTATTTCAATTTTTTTTTAACATCTTTATTGGAGTATAATTGCTTTACAATGGTGTGTTAGTTTCTGCTTTATAACAAAGTGAATCAGCTGTACATATACATATATCCCCATATCTCTTCCCTCTTGCGTCTCCCTCCCTCCCACCCTCCCTATCCCATCCCTCTAGGTGGTCTCAAAGCACCGAGCTGATCACCGACAATCCGGGCATCGGAAGTGTTCTGTTACTTGCTAATGCCGAGCATAACCACTTAGTGTCAAAGTCAAGGCTTCAACTCAGTTAACCTCAGACTCATCTCACAGTATGTTACTGTCTGTTATTGGGTTGATTAAACAGAATCATTTCAACCACCTGGTCTGAGCTATAGGCAGGGTTTAGGCTGAGTCTCAGTAAGTGGCACTTGGTGCGTATGTGACAAGGAGAAGGAGGACAGAAGGGAACGTGGATGAGAGCACTAACAAGTAAGGTCAATGATGGACAGACCTAGAAAGAAGAAAGCAGTGTACACAGGGTGCTGAAGAAGACATTGGAACCAAAGAAAGAGTGATAATTTGGAACAAGGGCAGGTTCTCCACTGGGAAAGGCTGAGGGAACTGTGCGCTCCTACAGCAGCAGTTCCTCCAAGGCGAATCCTCTCCTTGATTGTACGACTTATTGTCTTGACAAGATTTCTGAAGAAGCATCCACTACAACCCCTCAACTCCCACATACACACAACTCACCTAATTTTAGTAACTCTAAAGTGCCGTGAAACGCTTTCTTCAATCCTCAAGAAAACTAATGAGGAGGGGAGAGTGTAACTGCAGGGACAAAAATAACACTGCTGATTGGCGAGGGGGAAAGCCAGCTCTTCTTCTTAAATTTAGCCATGGCCAGTGTGGCCAGTGGGAGTGCTGTTGTTTAAGCATCATTCTCATTTCTCTTCAAGGAAAAAAATTTCTAAATTGTATACTCTTCATATAGGAAATAGCCAACAATTTGGAGAATGTATTGAGTGTTCACTTCTCTAAACACTTGATGGTACATTATATTATATGCAGATGAGTAGGTAGGACTTAAATAAACACACAACCAGAACTAAAATGTTGTCAAGTGTGATTGTTAAGTCTGTCAAGGCAGGCAGTTGACTTAGCATTTCTCCTCTGAATGGAAATCTTGGAAATTCAACATTTAAAATACTTTAAAAAATAATAAAATATTTAAGAAGTACTTTTTGAAATACATTTCAAATATAATTTTATGTCAAATAAATGATCAGTAAGTATCTCTGATCCTTGGTCTTATAAGATTGATATCAGTTACTCTCTGTATATAAACGACTATAAGGAATTGGCAAAAGCACTTTCAGCCATTCTAAATATGATGACACAATTTATTTTAACGGTGGTGTTGCTATAGCGGAGATGTAGCATGTACTTCTTAGAGGAGCCAAAGACTCATGAAATGTAATTCTGGAGAGCACAGTCCTGCTGTGTCATTTAATAAACCATCTCCACCCAGAGAATGAGAGTTAAATAGTTTGTCTGATACAGGGAACTCTTAAATTACAGTTGTTAAATTCTACCATTTTCTTTTTCTTGGAGCTGTTCTCTCAAAGATTTGTATTTTGATTAATTTTTTACTATGCCAGTAGGAATCTTCATGACATGCAATATGTAAATAATATGCAGTGTTTTGCAAAATGGTTGTCAGGGATAGATATTTTCCTCGAGGCATGTCATTTTTAATCCATGCTTAAACCTCTGACATAAATGATATGTCAATGTGGAGGCATTTACTGTAGGGTGAAAAGAAGCAGAGTCCAGCTTTCACTTACAGTAAAAGGGTTCAAATTAAAGTTATTTATGACAAGATATTTAAAGCAAGAAATAAGGATGATAATAGTAGGTTTCTGATTGCTACTTTTTTTTTTTAAGATTTTTTTTTTTAATGTGGACCAATTTTAAAGTCTTTATTGAGTCTTCCACACTCTCCTGCATTGGAAGGCGAAGTCTCAACCACTGGACTGCCAGGGAAGTGCCTGATTGCTACTCTTATGTAAGGGAAATAATAGGTGCAGTTTAAGAAATACTACTGCACATTGATGTTTGAATATGTTAAAAGTGGCTAATTTTCAAAGTCAGCAGTTTTTTAAAAATAATCATAGTAATAGATAACCAGTCCTAAAGTATTACAGACACAACAATTTTAAAAGCTTAGGTGGTAATATAAAAAGAAATTTTGGGGTTCAGTTTGTCAAAATTTATATTTCCATTAACAGGTTATAGTGACCAGCCACAATACAAATGTTTTTATTAAATTTGTGGCAATAAAGTTCAAATTTATATTCCCTGTGGTTTACATTTTATTTATAATTACTAGCCATCTAGCCAATAATAGATCTAATACATAGGGTGTTTTGAAGGTAAAAAGATGAAAACAAGAGTAGCCAAAAACATACTGATGTAGGAGCATATGAGGGCAGTTAATTTGGAATTTGCTAAGGGTATCAAATCATACTAATGATATAAAAGGCAAGAAGCTCTACATGACCATCAATTACATGAGAGTTAAATTGGTACTGATTCATTTTTACATGAATAACTAATGTTAAATATCATTTAGCTCTAAGTATAATATGAAGCCTATGAAACTTTCCAAATTAACTTTTATTTTGCTTTTGGAAATGGAAAGTGGCCTAATAATGGCCAAATAGAGTGAAACTATAGAAATAGAGTGACTATTACAATAGTTAAATCTAGCTTGTCCTTTTTTTTTTTTTCCTTAACTAGTTTTAACAGCCCAGAAATAAGCCAGGTGCTGAAATGTTGATTTCTTTTTGTATATACCTATTCTATTTAGTAGGTACTTGTCATGAATTGTTCCAATTGTGTTGCAAATTGGCATTATATTTGTGTAATGGAATGTTTACTTTTAAAAAATGTTCTCAATACAATCCCCACATTTAAATTATTTGTGCCAATGTCACAGGGCAAAAATCATAGAGCTGATGCAGCAGCAAGTGATTAAAATCACATGATGGAAAACTCCCTGCAGTTATGAAAACTGAACTTATATTTCCCCAAACAAGGCACAACCTGGATCCCTAAGAACAACAGAGAAAAATGGCCTTAGCTAGTCAGTTACTTGATTATTTTCTTATTTAAATGCTCTATAAGAACCAAAGAAAAGACTATTAGCCAGTCAACCATGGTTTCCCTTTTTTTCTGCTTAAACAAATCAGTGATCTGGAACCAGAAAAGCTTTGCTCAGGTAAGAGTTTCCCTGAACCAATTGCAAAGGGCATTAGAATGAAATTGTTCAGAATGCATTTGATGGTAATTAGCATTTTCTGCTGTGCTAAATATTGCCCTGAAGTGAACCATTTGGAACCTGGAACAAATACACTCTGGGAAAATTCTAAAGTTTATATTTTAAAATCAGATGGGTTATTCTACCGTTATAATTTCCCTATTGTAAAAATATGCAGGCATATCATGCTTCCTTGACATTGAGGTATTATCTTTTTCTCTTTCTGATTGGAATAGATAAGAGGACTGTGTGGGTTAGACAGATACATTTCTAATATGAAAAATCATATTTAAAGTTTTCTTTATATATGTATGACTTTACATATGAAAGTTATCCCAAATTTTCTATTTTATATAGTGATGAGATGTTGCTATTTTTAAGATACTGAGCCTATGAAACTATGTTACTTTCACCTGTAAAATTTTTTCTTCTTGACCACTTATTGATGAATAGAAGAACATGCTGGCAGAAAGGATTATGAAGACAATCTGTTTTATTAAATGATTGCAATATCAAAATAGCAAGATGTTGCTAATATTTGGTATCTATAGCAATTATTTATCAAACCAGCAGTGATTTTAATGATTATAATATTGTTTTGCATGAAAATGTTTCATATAACAGACAGGAAGGGAGTGGGACACATAAAAAATGAAGTGAGACAATTATTTTTAAACAACACTGTGCTCAATTATTGTGCTCATGTGGTATTTTATCCATCCCTAGCCCCACCATTATTTCCAAGCTTTAGTTCTGGTATCAGAATTCTGTTTGGCAAAAATGTTTAGAACACACAGCCAAAATAGAGAGAGAGAGAGAAAGAAAGAGAGAAAGGCTAAGTTTATACCTAATAGTATTTGTTGATGATGTATTTATGCAATGTTAAGAATCAGTCAGACACCAGTGAAGCAAAGGTGAATTAGATCCAGAGTTTGGTGTCAAGAAAACTTCTTGTCACAATTCTGTGGCCAATACTATTACATGGGAATGCATGGTACTTTCCTGTTTTTGTTTCAATTTTGAGTATCATTCTATCTCTTAAACTGAATGCTTCCTTGAAGGTTTTTCCAGCTCACACTCTCTTCTCCAAAGTCTTCTATCACTTAATCTTCTCATTTACTACTTTTAGGGGCACATAGTTATATATTGCTTTTAATATTTATTACTTTGTTAATTCATTAATATTATATATTGCTTCATGTATCAATGGTTATTGCTACATCTTACATTTCTTGTGCAGTGCTTTGTATGTAGCAGATATTTATAAAATTTGAATGAATGCTTGAAATATTGAGGAATATATGTATAACCCATACACACATCTAAACATGTTAATACACATGATGGTAAGTATAAATTAGCCTTTGGGTGGGATGTAAGTGCACATTCAATATGGTGGCATGGGACAAGTATGACAATGTCATGTTACTCTCCTCCTCCTAATGGCTGCTCATTTGTCATACATTCTCAAATGCCAGTCATTTGTCTTTAAAGCTTTTGAGTTGTTAAAGACAGTCATCTGAAAAGTCAGTTTTTGTTTAAGTTAAAGATTAGAAGCATAAAAATATATAATTTTCGAAGTAAAATCAAATTTGGATAGGTTGCCAACTGATTTGCTGATGTGAATATGGGCAGAATTTCAAGTGAGCTTGGCACAAAAGGGGAAATGGAAAAAATGCTGTGTTTCATGATAAAACAAAAACATCTATGAGGTTCAACACAAGCAAAGCTGTACAGCTAGATGAGCTTCCTACCACCATAATCCAAAAACAAAAGGGATGCTTTTGCACTGAAACTACAATGTAGTGAAAACATCCCAATAGAGGGACAATAGGTAATGGATGTTTCATATCATTTATCACTACACACACACACACACACACACACACACATTTCATTTGTTTGTTTATTTTGGTCAGATCCCATAGTCTGAAAGTGGTATGAAGTTATTGTTTCCTTTGACATAATAAGATGGTTGATAATGTACCTTTTGCTTCTGAAATGTCATGTTTCAAATTTGAGTTAAGAGCACAGGTAGATACAGGCTCCGTTTTGTTCCTTTGAGATAAAAGATTCCATAGAACATTGGAAATCCTGGTCATTGCTCTTGCAAGGCCTTACAAAGGCACCATTTCAGGACAAAAATCTTGTGTGATCTAGGTATATTCAAAGTCCAGACTGAATCATTATTATTAAATTATTCTGGAAATAGGCTTGGTGGGTTTCAGGCTTAAGTAAACTCCTCTTGAGATCTTAACATCATTCTCATAAGAAGGCTATGAGAATCTTAAGGCTTCTTCCCAAAAGACTATAGGCCATGCTACATGGCTAATACAGCGTTAGTTTGTATTAAATTGAAAACAAAATAGAAATCAGCACTTTGACTATTATCAAAAATGAAAATTTAGTAAAATTATCATAAACATGATGCGTAACAAAGTAATTTCATTGTGAATTTTTATATAATATGTAATATTTTACTAGTTTCCATTTTACTTATATTTTAAAAGTTTTGATTTTCAGTGAAAAAAATAATACTAGGGCAAGATAATAAAAAAATAAGTCAGAGAGAGATCTACCTGAAAATAGTAATAACTTAATTAGGAAAAATACATGTTAAGGTTACTTACTAGGAAGTTCTGGCAGAGGAGTTGGGACCAAAGTTGGTTCTGGATAAAGACTCACATTGCAAACCCCATATGTTAGGCTAATGTCATCCAATGCTATATCACTCAGGAATGGGTTTTTAAACGCATTAAAAGCAACCTGTAATTCATAGAGGCACATAAAACAATTCCGCTTTAATCTTTTCTGATTGATTCTTCTTGTGGCCCAGTATCCTCTGGAGAATCAATACTGCCATGCCCAAGTAAATGTGGACAAGTTATCACAAAGTGAAATATTGCTTTTCCGTGTCCTTCAGCTGAGCCCAGCTTCCTATTATGTGCTCATACTAGTCTCAATTTTCACTAGTGTCTTCTTTCTTTGTTAGGCAACATTGTCACAATTTCTGTCTCTAGCTCTTTCTTTCATGATATTGTCATACTCCATTGCACTCTGTCACATATACACATCATCTGGCAGGGGAGAGCAATCTTTTTCTAGGTTCTTTCCCCAACAATATTAAAAATCCAGGTAGCTGTCTGCCTTCTTAGGGCATACAACCTTGAAGAGAAGACACACTGATTAGATCATTTAAATGAGAGAAGAAGGAAAGAAGAGAAAATATGAGTATGATATAGTTGTTCAGGGCCAGCTGGTACTGGTCATAGTTTACCCAGGAAGCTGGTGTGGGATATATTGTGAGGGTGATACTCAGAGGACACCAAGCCAGACTTGGGAGAAATGTCCAGTGCAGTGCCGTGTCCCCTGCATTGGCAGGCAGATTCTGAACCACTGCGCCACCAGGGAAACCCCTATCCTACATTTTACTTGCAAACACCCTTAGGAAAAGAACACGAGAAGCTGTTACATGAAAAATTAATTCACCCTAATGTGAAATAAATGATCAGAGACTTCCCAATGAGACGGCTCATAGAATTTGTTTCTAAAGGAAAGATATGCGATTAAGTCAGAGTGGGGCAGGGTGGATGGATTCTGGTGGGTGTGAATGTTTTAACAGGAAAAGATGATTCCCTAGAAAAGTTCAGGGCTGATCTAGGGGGTGTATGTGAAAAGTTGCAAGACCTAGTTAGGCAGAGGACATAGGAAAACACGGTTGGTTTGTGCTAGAAAGTTGCTGAAGAAAGTTGAAATATCCTTCAAGGTTTCTATGACTTTTATGGCTCATTGTAAGTAGTACTTTCATGTAGTAAATTGTTCCTCAGTAAATGGCTTTTAATAAGTCAATGAATAATTGAAAATAGAGGCGCTCAAAGGTAATAAAGTAGGAAGATTAGGAAAGTAAGGTGACTTGGCTATACCCAGAAAGTAAATTAATTTTTTCACCATATCACCATAAACTGTAATTGTACCACCATTTTTATAATACAAATACATGATTATAAAGCGTTTTGCCGACCTTAAATTCCATTGTTTCATTTAATGTTACTTGTCCATAGTTCCAATTTTCTCCATAATTTCCTTCCTTTTGGAAAATTGTCTTCTCAATGTTTTGGTCACTGCTGATATTAATGCTTAGGTTATAGACATTTTCACCATACATATAATACCTAGTTTGGAAGCAAGCAAAAATGAATGGATTCCTACATTAGAATATATATATATTTTAGGGTTCTTCTAAACCCTTCTAAACTCAAATACCCCCCTTTATCTTGGGTGAGGGAGTTGCTAGAGAAAAGGAGGGAGTTTCCCAGTATTTTGCTACTTTATCAGCTGGAAACGTAATGACTAATACATTAAAACTTGGGACAACACCTTAGTAAAATTTGAGCCTGGCAATGTTACTCATTAAATAAGATGTCACTTAACATGCGTCTATAACATACCAGAAACTAAGGCAGACTGGTTCCAAAGTGGGGTCTAAAAGGAGACTTAAAAGTCCTACTCTTTCTCGTCTCCCTCCTGGTCCAGTTGGGGTGGAAATGTAAAATCCTGTAAAAACAACAAAAATTGTTTACTGCACTTAACTATGAGCATTTTCATTGTGGGAGCTATATCATTCATAAGCAGGAAAGCACAACTTTAAGATGAAAATATAAGGAAATGTATTTAGGTACAGTGGAAAGGACAATGGATTGGAGGCCAGAAGACAGCTTCCATAACCAATTGTTATTTAAGAAAATCACTTCTCAACTCTGGACTTCCCAATAGCCTTGAATTGGAAGGATATATCAAAGTCTGAGTTACCATGAGTTCACATGACTGTTTCATCATATTATTATGTCCAAATACCACTTTAATTCCAATTTATTAGATGTTTTGATTAATTCACTCCTTTAGAGACAATCAGTCCATTAAGATATTAAGTTATGCTGGTAGACTAACGCATGATATAGGCAATTAGTTAAATACAAATTCGAAGGCAAAGTTAAGTGTTTCAAAGGTGGTCAGTTTTTTATTCCATTGCCTATACTGTGTTTCTCTAAATAAGAAGTGACCTGATTTTACAACGATCTTATCTTCCATATTCCTTTGAATGATAACTAGTCAGATCACAGAGGAGCAGGAAACATGCTAATCCACATAAAAGCTTTCTAAATAGTTCAAGCCACTGCATAAAGTGCTTTCTGATCTGGAATTCATTCTTGCAGCCAATGATTTGAGTCATCTGAAGTGTGGGAAAAGTTGTTGGGATGAGACCTCTTGAACGTTTTCTTAGGCAGATTTAATTTTTTAATTTTTATTCTGCAGCTCATGTATTATGACAGAAAGCAGGAATCATGAAACCAAATATGATGTAAAGCAAATGAAATATTGGATAAATTTAATTTTATTGGAATGTAATTTTTTATGAAATGCTGAAATTTAGTGTTTATTTGAAAGCAATCATCTTCTGTCTTGTACTTTCAAACAGAAGTGTTTTTTTTAGGACATTTTCATAATTCCAAGAAGAAACCCATGCCAAATTACAGGCACTCTCCATTCTTGTCACCCTTCTTCCAGCCTCCTGCAGCCACTAATCTACTTTAAACCTGTAGACTTGCCTATTCTGAATAGTTCGTGTAAATGAAACCATGCAACATATGGTCTTTTGTGAATGACTTCTTTTATTTAGTTAGTGTTTTCAAGGTTCCTCCAGGTTGTAATGTACTAGTGCTTCATTACCTTTTATGGCAGGATAATATTCCATTGTAGGCATATATCACATTTTAAAATTTATCCATTCACCACCAGGTGGAGGACATTTAAATTGTTTCTGCTTTTTTGGATATTTTGAGTAATGCTGCTATCAACTTGTTTTTATGAGGATGCTCATTTTCATTTCTCTTGAGTATGTACCGGGGAGTAGAATTGCAGGGTCATGTATTTAACTGTATTAATCATGTTAAACTTTATGTTTAACCTTTCAAGGAACTACCAGACTGTTTTCCAGAGTGACCACACCATTTTACATACCCACCAGCAGTATATGGATATAAGCTAACCCTTGTTATTGTCTGTCTTTTTGATCATAGCCATCTTAGTAGATGTGAAAAGTAACGAATTGTAGTTTTGATTTGTATGTACCTAATGACTAATTTAATGATGTTTAATTTAATGATGTTCAGAATCTTTTTATGTCATTGGCCATTCATATATCTTCTTTGGAGAAGTGTTCAAATCCTTTGGCCATTATTTGTCTCTATTATTGAGTTTTGAGAGTTCTTTCTATATTCTGGATAAAATTCCCTCACCAGGGAATATGATTTTCAAATATTTGATCAAAATATAAAATTTTCAAATATTTTATCCCATTCTGTGGGTTATTTTAAAAATTTTCTGATGGTATCCTTTGAACCACAAACCTTTTATATAGAAATTTTTATAGTCAATGCTATGTATAAAGTTCAGACCCATTTATTTATAGCATGCGGAGTAAGGACAAGACATGAAGAAAAATGCTAGTAGAACTGCCAATAGATACATCAATGCATATTTAGATCAATGAGGCAAAAATTATTCAGAATGAGTATTTTATCAAGGTGAAATCATCATCAAATATCTTACTAAATGTAATATATGCACATCACTGGATTTAGATTACAAAAGGTAAAATAGAAATGAATGTGTATTTAATATTTTATAGTATTAACATACTACTTATACTTTGTATAGTGCTGTGATATTTCATGAGTACTTATTTTAGCCATGTAGTTAGTGTTCAATTATTCAAACCAATAAAAAGTAGTATAGATACAGAAGACATATTACAGAATCGACTCTCTAAATGCCCAACTCCAAGTCCCTTTTGAGTTGCTTAGAGTATAGTTCTAGAGGAAATAATTAAAATGCCACTGAATGCCATGAATAAGTACTGAAATGGCTACCCTATTCAGAAATATTTCTAGTTAGCAGCAATTATATAACTTAAACACACATCATGCTCCTATTTATGTTTGGCCATGTTCACAATCAATTAGTTATAATTAGAAATATTTTGAATGTATTGTTTACCCAGTAAACAGTAGTAAACTTGGGGTTTTCAGTCCAATTAAGGTATCATGATGTTATGAGCTTTGTATCATGGTTTAGATAAAAAAATTAATTATGTGGACTGTAATATCTTATGAATTTTGCATAAATAAATTAAAAAAACACAATACACTAAATATCAGATAGAATTGTGTATTTTGGAATAAAGTAAAATGATATATTAAATTATTATTCCTATGAAATGAGCTAAATTATTTAGTTAACAGATTAGAAGAGGAAGGAAATTCTTCATAAAATTATGAATTTCAAAAGTAGAGAATTATAGTTGACATAAAAATTTACTTAGTCCAACTACCCACTGTCCTTAAATTTCATCCACAACATTTTGCCTATGGGGGTCATTTGACCTCTGTTTAACATATATCAGATGCAGCAGGAATCATTGCATTTCAAGGCAGCCCATTCCATTTCAACATGATTAGAAAATTCATTTCTTTTTTAAGAATAAGTTATTGTGCACCTATTGTTTCTAATTTTGCCTCCTGGGCTCATTAGGATAAGATGAATTTATGGTAGCTCTACAAATATGTAAAGGCCACTATTATGACTCTCTTGGTCTTCTCAAGATTATCGGTCCTTTTTCCCTTCAATGATTTTAATGTGGCTCAATTTCAGTTTGCTTCTTCATCTGATAAGTTCTCAATAGTTGTACATCCAGTTGGTTCTACTCAGAACCAACTCAGAGTATGGAAACTAGAAGTCCACACAATATTTCTGCTGGAGTATTTCACCAGGTGGAGGAGTAGGAACATCATAAAACTTGGGACTAAGACTTAAGTCATCCCATCATAGTCACTATCTATTTCCAAGTGTGTCTCGTAGTACTCTGACTCCCCGTGAGAATTCTTCATCACTTACATCGTTGTTTAAAAATGCTTCCTTCTGTACAATCTAATCTGTCCCTATTCAACATCTTTCACCATCTCTTTGTTTCCTACTAAACCAACAAATTCACTGTGATGTTTGAGGCCTCTGTGCTATGACTTCCTTTTCTAGCCATAGTTCTTATAATTCATGTGTTAATATTGACATGCAGCACTTCTACAAAATTAGAGTATTTTAACTTTTCCATCACCGAGAAGTGTTATAACTCTTGGGGTCTTTTTTTCTGTTTTCCTGTCCTTCTAATTCTCCTTACAATTGTACCTGTCAGTATCCTACAGATTTTTTGAGGTCATTTAAATCAAATTAACATCTCCTTCAGAAAACCCTTCTTGGTCTTTCCAACTAGATATAACCCCTCCTTTTGAATTCTCAGTTGCACTTGTACTTCTCTGATGTCACTTAGTGTATTCCGTTGTGTATTGTATTTATGTTCACATGTGACTTTTAAAACTTGCTAGAAATTTGGAAAAAAGAAAAGGTACATTTTTGAATTCTCAGTTGCACTTGTACTTCTCTGATGTCACTTAGTGTATTCCGTTGTGTATTGTATTTATGTTCACATGTGACTTTTAAAACTTGCTAGAAATTTGGAAAAAAGAAAAGGTACATTTTTGAATTCTTTATATGGATTAGCTGAATACTGTTTAATTATTCTTGTTACACTAATTAGACTGGCAAATTTAATTTTTAAATTTATTAAAGGACTGCACAAAATAAATGATTAAATAGATATTTTCCGTAACCATATGGGGAATTATATGGTTAAATGATAATTTCTTTTAAAATCCGTCAACTTTCTTGAAATACCTTTGAGAGCTCTTGGAATTAATCGCAGAGTCAGCTTCAAACCCAGAACATTTTGTAATGTAAGCATTCAGTGAGCCTTTGCTGTGAGCCATAAGGTTTCTCTTACAGCTTCTACCTATCCCTTTTTCTGCTTATTTCTCCATGAACTGAACCTAACCTCTGCTTCCAACAGCCCAAATAAAAAGAAGTGCTGGACATGTGCTGATGCTGATGTAGAGACAGCAGAAACTGCAGAGATGGCAGAACTTTCTGGAAACTTGGAGGTCCCTCTCAAGAAGAAAATAAACTTATATAAATCACTTTGAGTTTGTGGGTGCATATAAAGTTAATTGAATCTGGTAGATAAATATTGAAAGGTTTAGATTGGAGAATGGTGCAAATTCAGTCAGATTCTGTCAATATTAAAGAGTAATATTATTTTCTGAAATTCAACATCACAGGAAAGATAAGGAAATAAGGACAATTTTACTTTGAAACACTAAAATTCTACTTATTTTAGAATAAGTCTATAAGCTAAATAAAACGCAGATATCCAAAAGACTTAATATACTTTTGAAAACTGAACAGTAGTATTTAGAAAAATATCACAGCCTATTTGTTTCTGTTGAATACATCTGTGGCATGAAAAGAAAATAGTTATAATACCTAACATTTATAAAGCATTTTTCATATGTCAGGTATTTTCTGAAGTTTTTTTCCAACATAATAATTTAATGTTCATGACATGCCTCCAAAGTCAGGTTCTATTATCATCGACCCACTTTCCAGATGAAGGAACTGAGATAGTAGATAGATAACTTGTCTAAATGGCAGAGCTCAAATTTAAACCCAGCTATGACTTCAGGGTCTCTATTTTAATGATCTTTACTACTACACTATGCTAGCCCCCAGGTGTTAGAACAATTATGATTTCACTGAGAGCGGCCAACAAAAAATGCTTTCTTTGGCTCCTCTAGCTCTTTTGTGACTCCTCCATTTCTTAAGTTTTCACATGTTACTAACCTCATTTTCCCTGAATGTTCTGAAAAAATGGGCCACTGCTGAGCACCCCAAGATGCTGCCCTGTATCAGTGCCACGGTCTCCGCCAATTCCCTTTGTTTCTAAGAAGTACAGAGAAACTGAGCGTTGACAAAACAGAGACTCGGGAGCCGGTGCTCCACTGGGAGAAACTTCTTCAGAAGGACTCAGAAAGTTAAGGGACTTAGATGTTCTTCCCTAAAGCAATGTTAATTCAAAGTTTATCTGTTTCATATAGACTTTCCTGTCATTTAAAGTGAAGGTAAAAAACCAAAAAAACCCTGCATGGGTAAGAGGAACAGCGGGAGAGATTTAATTCCCTTCCATCTCAGAGGCAGAATGTTCTGACACATAAAAAAGCAGGCTGGAAGAAAAATGCCCCTTGCGGGGGAATGACTCGTAGGTTATGAAATCACTGGTGTGAGAGTTAGGAAGGACCTATTAAGGCCTCTCATCCGTTCTCATTACACTGCTGCCTCTGGTGGGCTCTGAACTGCTCTAACTCATCTCATTTTAAATAACTCCTGCTACACGACTTTCTCCTGAGACTCCATTTCCAACCCAACTATTTAAAACCTCCATCTGACATTCAACCTCTTTCACTTTGGTCAGTTTCATTTTATTTCTTTCGTTATTTAATCTGTTGGCAAGCTGAAACCATTTTTCTCCTGTAACGTACTTATAGTCTTCAAATATCAGTGGAATTATTTTTATCTCTTATTATGATGACATAAAAGGAGAAAATGATAATTTGAACATCAAAGATTTCAGCTACGTAAAAGCTATCTGTCATAGTCAGTAGATATAAATGCTTCATGCACTGTCCTCTAACTACCCTTGTCCAAGTGTGGTAGAGACATTTTTTTTTTATTACAGTTAAGAAAAAAATTGGTCAAATTATTTGACTGTTTTAGATCAGGATCCTTTAGAGGGTTGGGTGATTATCACTTGGGGTTAGTCTTCAGCTGTGGAGATTACGAATTTATCCATAGAGGATCAGGTTCTGGGAAATCACTTATTCAAAAGAGATAAATTATGTATGAGACGATGCATGTCATAATTTTCAGTATTAAACATGTAGGTCTAATGAGATTGGCCATCTATGCAGTGCACATTTTTTGTCTATAGGTCCACATTGGTAAGTAGTTTAGCAGGATCCTGTTAACTTTACTTTCAGATTATATCCAGAATCTGACCTCTTCTCACCACAGCTGAGAGTCCCATGGCCTCTTTTCTGGATTAGGTGATAGCCTTTCACTGGTCTCTCTGACAACACCTTGCCCTGCCATAATATATTCTACCAGTCAGTGTGAATTCTCTCATTCCTACACTTAAACTTCAGTAGCTCCTAATTTCACTGGGGAAAAAGCCAAAGCCATGGAAGACCTGTTATTCTCTAGGCCCTACTGTCCTTATTGATTCCACTTCAGCCATGCTGGTTTCCTGGCCTTCCTTCAAGCAGGTCAGGCACGCTCCCTTTAGAGCCTTTACTCTGCTTGTTTCCTCTGTCTGGAAAAATCTATATGGCTAATTCCTTCCATTCCTTGGAAGTTTTGATTCAAATGTCACTTATTGTTTCAGTGAGACCTGAAACTGATGACTCTATTTTAGTTTGCAAAAGCACCTGAACACCTGCCCTCCCCACTGACCTTACTAAGCTCTGTATTTTCCCAGAGTACTCATTCACATTAAACAGAACCCCAAGATGTAATGACTTGTCATGCATATTGCTTATTTTCTGTTTTTCTTTGCTAAAATATGTGTTCCACGAGAGCAGAAAATCTGTTTTATATTCACAGATACATTCTGAGGCCTTGAATAAGGCCTGGGTTCAAAAAATACTTCTTAAATAAAGGAGTGAATAAACACATTGAGAGGAACTTTCAATGATTTCATAGGGAAATAGATTAAAATTAGTCACATTTTATTAAGAAATACTTTCAATTTGAAGTAGTATAATGAACTGTATTTTATTATTCTGGGGATGTATTTTCTAAGGAATCAGGATTACTCAGACACATTTCTACCATGAAAAAAATAACTTTTTAATGTACTCTTACTAGATGTCATTCACAATTGACATTAACTCAAGCCATTTACTTTTCAGGTTATAAAACCAAGGATATTGATCTTTGTAATATAAGGGGCTATTAATAATAAATTACAATGCACATGTGCTCAGGCTATTATTATGTTATAAGCAATTTCATGTAGTCAATCACTTATTTAGAAATGACTTACTGAATAAAAGTTGTAGACATTCATTCATGTATTTAAAAATAATTTTACATGTTAGATTCAGACACTGAGAATACACTAGCAATTCAAAGATGAAAAAGACAAGGTTCTTGTTCCTGAAGAGAACACTGTTGGAAAGAAACAAATAAGTAAGCAGATATAAGGCCATGTGATAGGAAAAACAAAAGAGGTGCTTTAATGTTTAACGGAAAGGAAGATTTTAACTTCGAGGTTCCAGAAAGACTTTGTAGAAATGGTGATGTGTGATCTGTGTCCTCAATGCCTAGAACCATACCTGGTTAGAGAGAGGTTTTAATATGTGTTCTTTGAATTGAATTGAATTCTCATTGGTAAAAAGAGATACTATAGGATAGATTTTGTCTAAGAAAATTATCTAAATGCATGAATTTCTATTCTGTCCTTTTCCTTACTTTGTAAGATCCATATTACTTCTAGATTTGTAATTAGATTGTAGTTAGTATTATGAATACATGCTTCCAAGGTTTACATGGTTGGTCTTCTCACTATGAGTTCCTTATCTCCTGATAATTCCCAATAATTTCTGGTCTTCTCAAATTTTATTGTCTCAATGTTAATGTCTCCACCTGAAATCCAGTTCTAATATCCCACTCACGTGAAAAATATACCTACAAAGCACCACCTTTCCCTTGGGACCATGTTTTAGAATCAGCTCTTCCATAGTTTTTCTGCTATGGACTGAATGGTTGTTCCCTCCCCCCCCCAGTACGTTGAAATACTAAACCTCAATGTGATGATATTGGAGATAGGTCCTTTGGGAGGTAATTAGGTCATCAATGTGGAGCCCTCATGATGGTGTCAATATAAGTGATCTTATAAGAAGAGACAGGAGAGGGCTTCCCTGGTGGTGCAGTGGTTGAGAATCCGCCTGCCAATGCAGGGGACACGGGTTCGAGCCCTGGTCTGGGAAGATCCTACATGCCGCGGAGCAGCTGGGCCCGTGAGCCACAACTACTGAGCCTGCGCGTCTGGAGCCTGTGCTCCGCAACAAGAGAGGCCGCGATAGTGAGAGGCCCGCGCACCGCGATGAAGAGTGGCCCCCGCTCGCTGCAACTGGAGAAAGCCCTCGCACAGAAACGAAGACCCAACACAGCCAAAAATAAATAAATAAAATAAAGAATTATAAAAAATATATATATATATTAAAAAAAAAAAAAAAAAGAGACAGGAGAGAGCTCTCTCTTATGTTCTCTCTCTCTGTTATGTGAGGATACAGTAAGGAGGCTGGTGTCCGTGAACCAAAGGAGGGCTCTCATCGGAACCATACCATGCTTGCACCCTGACCTCAGACTTCCAGTCTCCAGAACTGTGAAAAATAAATATTGATTGTTTAGGATAACCAGTCTGTGGTATTTAGTTATGGCAGCCCTGACAGACTAAGAAAGCTTATCAGAAGAAGTAAACCTGCCTTTTTATCTGTATTTCAAAATGGTATGATCTTGATCTATTGAAAATTCTAAAGAATTCTTAAAAAACTAATAGAGTTAATAAACAGTTTCAGCAAGGCTGCAGGGTACAAGATCAACATACAAAATCGATTGTATTTCTGTACACTAACAATGAACAATCAGAAAATGGAAATTAAGGCAGAGTAGACCAAAGTTCAGTACAGTTATTTACCTCCCACAAGTCCCCTTAGTTAATAATAAGTGGCAAATCTAGGGTGACAACCCAAGTCTCTTTGTCTCTAATGGCCTCTGTGTACTTTTCAACATTTCATGAATATATAGGGTAAAAAATATATTTCTTGAAATACTCTTACTTGCCTACTTGATTACTATTTTCATTTAAATTCATTTATTAGTTCATGATCAAAAAAAAGAAAGTCTGAAAAGACTGTCTTACATTTAATACTGCTCACTTTGAACTGCAGAACAGCGCATGACACTTTTCTTTTAGTTTATGAATTAAATATGAACTATACCTGAATCATTGCCAAAAGTGTGGTCAAAATTTGGACCAGTAGAGGGAGGAAAGGTGTTTCCCTGAATCCTTTCCCATTCATTGTCATCATTTAGATCCTGGATCCAGAAACAAAAGCCATCTTCAAAATTACAGTTGATTTTCTCATAATCTGTAAATTAAAAAAAAATAATAAAATACTTCAAATGTAGTCAACAATATGACTAATTATAATAGAGTGAATTGAAAATAGCATAAACTCACACAGTTTATAATTAAGTGGCATGCACAAAATCATTTTTTAAATTCATTTTAACTGTTTAATTCCATTTAGTTAAAAAACAAACACATCATTTTGTTGCCAACTGTGTTCTTATGTTCCTTATACCCCATTAGGCTTCAGTGAAGACAAGCATCTTGTTCTTATTGTTCTTTAATTTTTATATCTTACCTCTGTTGGCTTACCCACATAAACTTTGTCCCAAATTTTTTACTCTCCCTATTTATTTACTAAATTTAATACTCTGATCAAAATTAGGTTGATGTGGAACATTCTCAGAATTAGTTTTATGCTAATTTTTTAAGCTTTGAATACTTGCAGTATATAAAAGTTTAATTTTCCTATTGATTTATACTTTTTCTCAAATTGGTTATTTGATTGTTTTGAAGAATGTGAGCTATTTTCTAATTTCTCATTTCTTTGCAAGTATCAAATGGAGAAAGGTATACATAAGAGATACTCATTAAAGAACTTGCATAATGAAACAGATAATGACCCTGTTCTAAAATATTAGGTCCTGCTACTTTTAAAATTCCATTACAGTATTAAAGCACCTGAAGATTCAAAGGCTAAGGAATAAACAGTACTTACTATTAAGCACTTTGCTGTTAAATGCAGTGTATGTTGCATTAAAGCCAATATAATCATTTTCATCAGATTGTATAAGAAAAGTGGCAGTAACTTGATTGGAAAAAATCCTAATTGTGCCAGGATTCTGTGACCAGAGAGAAGCTACAAAAGAAAATGAATGACTGTTATATGTACATATATATGTATTCACTTATCTATTGATGTGTCCATCCATCCATTCATCAATCAATCTATTGATCTATCAATTGATCTATCAACATTGTTATCTGATACTACTGTTAACTAAAATCATTAGTCCTATAGTTAATTTATTTTAAATAAATATCTCTTGTCCTATAATAATAATGTTTCAAATTATTACATATATTTGTGGTTTGATAAACTATATTTTCATTTTTAATTGTTAGTTACATACACTGTAAACACATATAAAAAAAGATCCATTCTTTTACGGAAAAAATTCCTCTAAGAAACATACAAGTTAAACAGTTATAAAACAAAACATGAGTTTGATTCTATCAGGTATTTCCCATGCCACACTAACAGAGGCTAAACTCTATCACAATAGTAGAAATAAGGGTATTTCTTTGGCTTTCTATCCATATAGCTGTAGGACCTCAAAATAATCCTAGACAATTTAAGGATTGTTTCTACAGATATTGATCTTATCTCTTTTCCATTTAAATTCTAGCTACAAAAGATATTATCTTTCTAGATTTTTTATTTTCAAGGGTTAATATAGTGCTTGAGAAATAAGAAGTACTCACATGATGATTTACAAAAAAAGCATTGTTATATAAAATTTGCTTTTATAGAAATGTATTATTTAGCACATACATTCTCAAAGGGGGTGATATTGCCTCCTAGGTGGTAAAAATTTGTTTTCAGGGACAGAAAAATTCTTAGTTTTTAAATTTATAAAGCCCAAGATAGCCGTACAGTACATAAACAGGTATAGAGAATATCTGAAATATTAAAATTTCATGGGGAGCAATTAGGGTAGGAAAAGGTCTAAAAGTTTCTTAGTGGGAGTGATAATGAAAAAAAAAAAGGATAGGAAACAATGGCTTAGCATTTTAGTTTGACAGTTTGAACTGGGTATCAGATTCAAGTTTATGAAAGGTATCACGCTTGCAGATTGAAGACAAAGCACCACTGTTAATTATTGAGTTCCGAAGAAAGATACTTTCATAAACTACTGAAAAATTCTGTGCTTATCATGTAGAAATTAGTGAAAAAATGTGATTACATGCATGATAATTTCAGTAAAATCTAATGGAAAGAAAACCATGAATAAGCATTGATTTATATCTTACTCTTTTCCCCAGTAAAGTTGTATTTCATTCTTTCAGTATCTTCTCATGAAGAACTACATTGGTTATTTAGATTCCTTCTACAAGCATATGTAACTGTGTAACCCAAATGGTTGCCATATTTAAAATCTTTGTAGTCCATAAATGTCTAGTTGCTTAAAGCATGTGAATATTCTAGAAACTTTGCTTCAAACCTATCTGCCTCTCTTTCTTTCTTTCTTTTCTATAGCAATGGAGTTTTGGGGGGGCCATGGCTTCTGGTAGGATCTGAATGTGGCTACTGGTTCAATGGCACCCTTCATGGTTGTGATGTGTTGGATTCCCACGTTGTCTAATGTTATTGCACTAGTCTAGTTAGTCTGGGGTTTATGTCTTGAGATTCATTAATACGCTTCAGAGTTACACATAAATGTCTAGAAATGGCGTAGAACATTTGTATCTATTGAGGTTTTGTAAATCTTTTATCAGATTCTTAAAGTTGTGACTAGAAAGAGTCCCAGAGTGACAGACGCAGTGGAGAGGATATTATCTTATGCATCCACAAAGGTAGTAGAAGACAGTGGTTAAAAACAGAGGCTCCAGAGTCAGCATGAGATTCATTTCTGGCTCCATGTCTTATGAGACTTCTCAGTGCTTCAGTTTCCTCTGTTGTGGTATAATACCTTCCATAAACATTTGTGATAAGGAGTAAATAAGTAATTTCCACATGATAGAGTGACTGGTATATAGTAAGTGCTCAGTGAATGCTAGCTATTATTCCTTGATGTGCTCAACTGGATTGTAAGCCCTGAAAACGCAGAGACTATACTTAACGCTTTCTGAGCCTCTGCCATTGTGTCAGAGCATGGGAAAATTTTAATCAATTTTTGGATGCATGAATTAAGATGTGAGTAAATATAGCAATAGTGTTTGCCTACATAAAAGAGTCATAAAAGAGTCAGGGCAGGAGTTGAAAGAAAAAAACAATTTCCTAATAATTTCTAAAGCCTGGATTTTTCTCTACCTGACACAAGAAACTTTTAGACAATAATTCCTTAAGAAAATCCAGTGCCTTTTACTAAAAAACAATATTGCTATGGATATTAAAGTTGCCAAGCAGCCACACTTGTGTGAATTAACTAATTTGTCTTCTAACAATAAAGGCTCTGGTGAATAAGTTTTGCAAAAGAGGAAAGCTGGGAAGCATAATTAAAATTCAGGGGAATTTGGGTTGAGGGCAATGGGCAAGGATAACAGACTTTCCACAGAGTATAATTCAACAGATCTAGCTCAAAACTATTTATTTTATCCTATTTATAAGAGAAGAAATTCTGCAATTAAATTAGCTTCTTTGTGTGTTATAAAAGATTTCTAATATAGTCAACACATTTTATTGAGTGCTCACCATGAATTTGGTATGGTGCTAAATGCTGGAGAAAAAATAACCAAGTTCCCCTCTTAACCTATTAGAAAAGTTCAGATTAATGAATTATAAAAAAATTACTTTGGAATTGATAGATACGGGAGAAATGCCATGGGAGTACTGAGGAAGTAGTTCTTAATTTTTCCAGGCACTATCACTGAGGAATCTTCAAGAGCCTCTGGAAAGTCCAACACCTTAAGCCAGTGCTTGTTAAACTTTTCCATATAACATACCCCTATCAACAGAAGTGAATGAATGGGTACTTGTAACACTACATGAAAGTGTTCTAATAAAAGCACAAATTTTAATAAAAATGCTTTACTGTGAAAAATGTTTGTATATATTATTTAATTCCATGTCCACAATATGATTATTTTTGTTGTAGGATAAGTTGACAATTCAGGAAGATCCACTATGTTTATTACATAACTTCAGCTGTATCTATGCCCACTTTTGTGTGATTCAGTTTTAAAAACATGTCCTTAAACTGCTAAGCTCCAATATTGGGGATATGCTATTAACAGCCCTTTGGGAATGGAAGAACAGCTAAGCACTTAGGATATAAAGAATGGTGTAACAACTACACACAGAGAAATGGATTTTCCTGGCTTGTCAACTTGAAATTGGTTTCAGCGTGCTCATACAGGCTGTTTTTGTTGTCTTTCTTTGAGGATACATAAATATATCTATGTATTTTTTGAATAAAGTATTAATGGAGAATACTTATCATCTTCTACCACTTCCATACCCAGTACTGATAATTATTACCACCAATGAATTGAATATTTTACCTTCATCACTACAGTTTAAAGAAAACATTTTTGAACTACTATCCTGTTAATCTATTCTGATTTACCCTGATTTCCACACTTATTTGGAAAAGACTCTATTGCATTCTATATCATCTATCTATATGAAATACTCACCTTCCTCTGAAACTTTTTACCAGTCAGAGAACTTTTACATCATGACTCTATATGAAAATGACTGAAAAATGCCTTTAAAATTTGTTCATACTAACTTACCCCTAATCAAGTATATAAGAACTATTTTATGGTACTGGATAATTTTATTTTCTTATAATTCCTTTACATAATCTTATTTTCCTTGATTTAATTAAAATATCTATATATTTTCCACATGATAAAGATAATTATCTTTATTCTGAATTGTAATTTAATAAAAGTAATTGTGTACACATCTCTCACAATAAGAAACTTGCTAAAATATTTAGAAAAATAGATGGGATTTTGAATCAAGAGTGAAAGTATCAGCATTGTTACAAAACAAAATAACTTTAGAGTTATACGAAATGCTATTGATCTCCATTAATTAACTACTATAATACCATGATATATAAACCTGCCGGTTTAAATTTAAGTCAACAAATACTAAATTTTTACAATATATCAGGCATGTGCTAGATGCTGGAGGTAAGACATTTTTACATATCTTTAAAAAAGGTATTATTTTTAAATTTAAAATGTAATTTTAACAGCTAATGCCATTTCTCATATTTTTTCAAGTTAAATTAAAATATTTAATTTAAAAAACTTTGAAATACATTTATATTTCAAAAAGACCTTAAAAATTGAACAACTACCTATTTGTTATAATTTAAATTCATTTTCTTAGATATTTTCTATTTTCTATTTGTATATTTAGTTTCTTCATTGCATTTTTATGATAATTATTGTGCATTATTGACATCACTATATATAATGATTCTAAGATTTAGTTATGTATTTCTGATGATCTAAGCATGTGAAAATAAGTAAAAATAGCGTTCAGGCAAATGGTATCTGAAGAGAAGGGAACATGAGGGTAATTTACACCTATCATTTTTGGACAGTTAACCTCTATGAATTTAGTTTTTATCTGTAAAATAAAGATTGTAATAGCACCTGTGTAATATGGTTTAGGGGAGAATTTTTTTTTTTTTGAGTTAAAGTGCTGAGAACACTACTTTGCATACTGCAAGTGATCAAAGTATGCTAAAATTTATTATTAATATCACATTAGCCCTTGGAGAAATTTATATGAACTGGCTTATTTGTCCACCTATGTAAATATTTATGTTGACATAATTTTAAGGAACTAGATTTATCAACTACAGAAATAAGTAGATTATGAAATGGCTGGTCCATTTATTTAAGCCAAATGTGACTTACCATGAGTTCATCTGTTTTATGTATACTCGTGATTATATTTGTACTTGGGGCTTTTAAAGCACAATGAATAAAACGCATTGTGTTTGAAGTAGGAGTGTCTGGGTCTGATTTCTATCTCCAACACTAACTAGCTTTGTGGACTTGTGGTCATTTAACTTCTTAGATCTCATTTTCCTCTCCTGTAATGCATACTTTGTGGATTATTGAAAATAAAGGATATCCACATAGAGCACTCAGTATGATGTGTGTCATATTAAAAGCACCCCCAAAAAAGTACTTATTATTATCATATGCTTAAATATTTCTCAAATCAATAAGTCAATCAAAACATTTATTCAATAGGATTTACTTTTCATTATTCACAAGTGCAATTTAAAATCCAAAATTATTAAAATAAATGCAGCTTTGTACAAATGTTAATAAGAGATGTCACTTGTAACCTTATCTTAGCTCTGCTAAGATGACTATTGACTATTCCTCAAAAGTGTGAGGAAAACGAGTTATTCCCTGGACTCCATTGCCACATTCTTTTCTTCATCCTTATTTTATTTCCTCCTGGAATTCCACTCCTATTTTTGTTGGCTACCATGAATAGGTCTATTCATTTGGGGACCAGATGGAATAAAGTGGGGTAGTCACACATGTATTATTAGAGTGTTCCCTGCCCTTTCTCAGCTCCCATCGGTGTCTATGTCCATAATGACAAATAGCTACATAATAACAATACCATCCACACCTTCCATTTAGTGAGACTACATCCTGATCTACTCATTGTTTTACCAACTTTATTAGTAATAGTCCTGCAGGAGACAGAAGCAGAGTGCATAATAAAAATAGAAAAAAAAGAGATTCACTGTTGAAGAAAAATAGTTGTTTTTAGGGTTTGTTTGAATTTTGCTTAATGGGGAGCAACACTTAGTATAGTAGAATTCCACATGATTTTTAAAACAACAATTAGAAGAGGATCATGTGAAACAGTACATCTTTTATTACTAAGAAGTTTGATTGCACAGAGCACTAAATTATTAATTTTTATAATCAGGACCAGTTTCTCTTTTTCCTTTCAGTAACTTAAAGTACAAGCTCATATTCAGTTCAAAATCAAAAAATGGGCGTAAGACCTAAATAGACATTTCTCCAAAGAAGACATACAGGTGGTCAAGAGGCACATGGAAAGATGCTCAACATCACTAAATATTAGAGAAACGCAAATTAAAACTACAATGAAGTATCAACTCCCAGTGGTCAGAATGGCCATCATCAAAAAATCTACAAACAATAAATGCTGGAGAGGGTGTGGAGAAAAGGGAACCCTCTTACACTGTTTGTGGGAATGTAAATTGATACAGCCACTGTGGAGAATAGTATGGAGTTTCCTTAAAAAACTAAAAATAGAGCTACCATATGACCCAGCAATCCCACTACTGGGCATATACCCTGAGAAAACCATAATCCGAAAAGACACATGGACCCCAGTGTTCGTTGCAGTACTATTTGCAATAGCCAGGTCATGGAAACAACCTAAATGTCCATTGACAGATGAAAGAAGATGTGGTACATATATACAATGGAATATTACTCAGCAGTATAAAGGAACAAAATTAGGTCATTTGCAGAGATGTGGATGGACTTACAGTCTGTCATACGGAGTGAAGTAAGTCAGAAAGAGAAAAACAAATATCATATAATAATGCATATATGTGGAATCTAGAAAAATAGTACAGATGAACTTATTTCCAGGACAGGAATAGAGACACAGATGTAGAGAACAGATGTGTGGACATGGGGGGGAAGGAGAGGGCAGGATGAATTGGGAGATTAGGTTTGACATAAATACACTACCATGTGTAAAATAGATAGCTAGTGGGAACCTTCAGTATAGCACAGGGAGCTCAGCTCAGTGCTCTGTGATGACCTAGATGGGTGGGATGGTGGTGGATGGGAGGGAGGTCCAAGAAGGAGGGGATATATGCATACATATAGCTGATTCACTTCGTTGTACAGCATAAGCTAACACAATATTGTAAAGCAATTACACTCCAGTTAAAAAAAAAAAAAAAACTCCTGCATCGATAAGAGAATGGGTTATTTCATAAATCATATTGCTACATATCTGGAAGAAAATAAAGTCAGACATACAACCTCAAAAAAAAATAAATAAATAAAAGGGAAAGCACATCACTCCAAAAAGTTTTCCACATATTTTCATTTTGATAATGGACTGTATATTTGTTTTAACTTACCTCTTAAAATCTTGCTTGAACCCACACCTTCATAAATATTTAATACATCTGTATAATATGTATTAAAATAATCAAAGTTCAGTTGAATGGAAAGTCCTTGGTTTACACTAAATTAAAAGCAAAAAATAGACTATTACACTCTTAACAGTTGGCACAACTCAATGTATTCTAGAATTTGAATGTATTTTTCTAATTGTGATAAAGAATATGTAACATGGGATAGACTCTCTTAATTTTTTAAATGTATGGAACAGTATTTTTAACTGTAAGCACAATATTGTACTGCAGCTCTCTTGAACTCTTTCAACTTGCATGATTGAAACTCTATACCCACTGAACAGTAACTCCCCATTTGTTCTCTCCCAGCCTCTGACAACCATTGTACTTTTTGACTCTCTGAGTTTGAATACTTTAGATGCTTCATATAAGTGAAATCATGCAGGATTTGTCCTCCTGTGACTGGCTTATTTCACTTAGCATAATGTTCTCAAGGTGCAACCATGTTGTTGCCTATGATAGGATTTCCTTCTTTTAATGACTGAATAATATTCCACTGTATATATAGACCACATTTTCTTTATCTATTCATCTGTCAATGAACATTTAGGTTGTTTCCACCTCTTAGCTATTGTGAATAATGCTGCAATGAACATAGGAGTGTGTATCTTTTAGAGATCTTGACTTCAATTCTTTGGGATAAATACCAAGAAATCGGATTGCTAGATCATATGGTAGTTTTATTTCTTATGGCTTTAGGGAGCCTTCATACTGTTTTCCGTACTGACTACACCATTTTGCATTCCAACCAACATCACACAAGGGTTCCAATTTCCCCACATCCTCACCAACATTTATAATGTTCTGTTTTTTTGGTAATGGCCATTATGATTTTGATTTGCATCTCTCTGATGATTACTATGTTGAGTGATGCCCTTTAGCCATTTGTATGCCTTTTATTTTTTTTTGAGCAATATCTATTTGAGTCTTTTGCCCACTTTTTATTTGGTCTATTTTGCTATTGAGTTTTGTAGGAGATCCTTATATATTTTGGATATTATCCCCTTATTAGATATATGGTTTGCAAATATTTGCTTCCATTCCTTAGGTTGCCTTTTCATTCTGTTGTTTTCTATTGTTTCCTTTGCTGTATAGAAGGTTTTTAATGAGATATACTGCCACTTGTTGACTTTTGCATTTGTTGCCTGTGCTTTTGTTTTCAAATCCAGGAAATCACTGTGAAGAGCAATGTTATGAAGCTTTCCTTTTATGTTTTCTTCTAGGAGTTTTATGATTTCAGGTCTTATGTTTAAGCCTTTAATTCATTTTGAGTTTATTTCTTGTGTATGGTGTAAGGTAAAGGTCCAATTTTGTTCTGCAACTGAATATCTAGTTTTACCAACACCATTTGTTGAAGAGACTATATTGTTTCCCCGTTGTGTAGTTTTGACATCCTTGTCAAAGATAATTTGACCGTATATGTGTGGGCTTATTTGTGACCTCTCTATTCTGTTTCATTGGTCTGTATGTCTATTTTTATGCTGGTACTATACTGGTACTGATTACTGTAGCTTTGTAATATATTTTGAAATCAGGAAGTATGAGCTTTGTTCTCTTTCTCAAGATTGTTTTGGCTATTTGGGGTCCTTTGTGGTTCCATATGAATTTTAGGATTCTTTTTTCTTTTTTCTTTTAAAATCATTGGGATTTTGATAGAGATTGTGATGGATCTATAGATCATTTTCAGTAGTATGGACATTAGTATATTACATTATTATATTTTAACAATATTAAGTATTCTAATCCATGAACATGAGATGTCTTTCCATTTATTTGTCTTTAAATTCAGTCAATAATGTTTTATTATTTTCATTGTGTCTTTTACCTCCTTGATTAAGTTTATTCCTAAGTACTTTATTCTTTTTACTGCTATTGTAAATGGAACTATTTTCTTAATTTCCTTTCTGGATGATTAGTGTATAGAAACACAAGTGATCTTTCTATGTGGATTTTGTATCCTGTAACTGTGTTGAATTATTTTATTATTTCCAACAAGTTTTTTTGTGGAATTTTATGGTCTTCTATATATAAGATCTTGCCACCTGTGAACAGATAATTTTACTTCTTCCTTTTTTGTTTAGATACATTGCATTTTTTTTTCTTGCTTAATTGCTCTGGCTAGGACTTCCAGTACTAAGCTGAATAAGAGTGGTGAGAGGGGGCATCCTTGTTTTGTTCCTGATCTTAGAGGAAAAGGCTTTACTTTTTCATCATTGAGTATGATATTTACTCTGGACTTTTCTTGTATGACCTTCATTAGATTTAGGTAATTTCCTTCTATTCCTATTTTGTTGAGTGTTTTTTATCATGATAGGGTGTTGAATTTTGTCAAAAGCTTTTTCTGAATCTGTTGAGAAGATCCTGTGATTTTTAGCCTTCATTCCGTTAATGTGGTGTATCAAATTGATTGATTTTTATATATTGAAACATCCTTGCATTCCAGAGATGAATCTCACTTGGTGATGGTGTATAATCCTTTTAATTTTCCATTGAATTTGGTTTGCTAGTATTTTGCTTAAGGATTTGTGCATTTATATTATCAGGGGTATATTATCAGGAATGTAGTTTTCTTTTCTTGTGGTGACTTTGGCTTTAGTATCAAAGTGAGTGTTCCTTCTTTTCCAATTTTTGGAAGAGTCTGAAAAAGATTAGTATTAATTCATCTTTAAATATTTGGTAGAATTCACCAGTAAAACCAGTGGGTCATGGTTTTTTGTTGGGAGGTCTTTGGTTACTGATTCAATCTTCTTACTAGTAAATGGTCTGTTCAGAGTTTGTATTTCTTTATGATTCAGTCTTAGTAGATTGTATGTTTCTAGGGATTTATCCTTTTCTTCTAGGTTATTCCACTTAGCACTTCTTTTTCTCTATCCTATAAGATTTGGTATGTTGCAGTTGTTGTTTTTTTTTAATTTGCTTCAAGATATTTTCTAATTTCCTTTTTGATTTAGTATGAGATCCATTGACTCTTCAAGAGCAATTAGAACGTTGCAAGTTTCTTTTTCAGTGGTGTCTAATTTTTTGCTCTCTCTGGTGTCTGTATGTGGCGCTGCACATTCTCTGGTCCTACCACAGCAAGTCACCCAACTATATCTTGTTCTCTGCAGCCACAGGCCATGCAAATTGTGCTGGCTCATCAGCTCCACATTCATGCAAGACATATACGCGTTGCTGAGGAAGCTCTTGAAACAGTTAGAATGTTGGAAGCATGCTGCACTTCTTTCTTTCTATCCTTAGGGAGAAGCCTTGAATTGTGCACCTTCTCCCAATTGTATCAAGCCCTGCTGGCCATAGCAAGCTGTACCCACTTCTCTTTGTTCTCAGTATCTCTCAGGCATCCAAACAATACCAGTTCCATCACTTATCCATATGAGGTGAGACAGAAACTCGTCCCTCAGGCAGCTCTTGGAAAAGCTGGGACACTGGATGCATGTTTCATCCTTCTTTTTCCTTCCAAGGAAGAAGTAGTGAGTCAAGACTTGTGCTGAGCTGTGCTGTGCTGGGGAAGGAGTTGATGGAGGGTAAAATGAACTTGATCTTCTTGTCCATTTCAGTGCAGCTGTCCTTGGCTTTGTGTTCACCTGGGGTATGCAACTTCTTAACTGAATTCTGGAATTCTCATAAATGTCTTTTGGTTCACATTTCACTGTTAAATCGACATATCTGTGGGGGAACAAAAGCTGAGGCTTCTTGGCTACAGAATAATTCCTATCTCATTATGCCAGCATCTGTATGAAAATCTCCTATGGTGTGATTTAGTCATGGCATATTGAAAGCTGAGAACACCCTCTATATACATCCTTTGTGCTAAATCTTGAATAAAATTTGGATCAGTTGCTATATATTTGACCTCCAAGCTCTCAATTTGGTTGACCAATCCAATCATTATGATCATCAAAATAATCAAATTGCCAATGGCTGATCTACCTTATGCTGAATGCTCTGTGGGGAAAAATGTTCAAATTTTAATTTTCAGTTTGGGGAAAAGGTGTCTAGGGCAATGCCTATTTATAACTCTACTGTCTCACTGAAGTGTAGCATCAGAAATGTGAATAATTCTTTAGTGTTTTGGAGGTACAAGGTTCCCCTGAACTCTGCAAAAAGGAGGAAGGCCAAACAATTAAAGCAGAGCATGGATAATGTTGAAGCTGGCTGAATACTGAAAGGGTGGATAATAGGGAGAGATCTAGTCTCCAAAGCCAAGAAGGAGACTGAGAAGATACTTGGCTTCAGAGGCTGGCTGCGGAGGCAGCTGATTTAACCATGGCTCCTGCCCAGGGGCATGGCAAGTTTGGATTTTCGGTAAGTTATCAGTAGTACCGTGATCAGTTGGTAAACTGGGGACATTCATCACAAATGTAGTTAATTTTGAAACTCTAAGTTTCATGGTTGGGAAATGTCCATTTGGGGCAAGACCTGAGGTTTGGCAAACGTATTAGATTCCTGATGAGGGGCTGGAGGCAGGGCTAAGGTTTAGTCTTCAAGGAGCGGGGTTGACAACACTGCAATGGCAGCAACTAGCAGGGGAGGATTAAAAGACATGTAAGCAGTAACCCAAGTTTTTGGATCTGACCAATGTTTGCTGCCAGGAAGGTGAGGTTAGAACAATGGTGGGTTGTTTTTAAAAAATATTGACACAGGGACCTCAACCCTGGATATCAGATTCCATGGTTCTGGAATGGATTTGGGGATGTACATTTTTAAATACTCCAGGAGCGATTGTGATGTGCTCTCAGGTTTGAGAGTCACTGGAGGAAGATAGGCAGATGCAGAAGATGCCACGCTCATGGGCTACCCTCAGATGTATTTAGTAACCACAGGAGGTTGACAGGGGTGGAAGGAGATCAACGTGAGGGAGCAGGAGATACTCCCAGCCCAGACTGAGAGAAGGAGAGAAAAGCAGATGATGGCAGCTGTTTAAAAAAATTCTACCTCCGTTAGGTCTCTTCAGCCATGCGGAAAGTGAGCCTGCTAGTGAGAACTTTAGGAAATCCAGCATCAAAACTGAAGAAGACAGAGGAAGAAGAAATAAGCTGCCTTCAGGGATGATTTCTGTTATTTTAATGAAAGTTTTGGTGTCTCCAGGCAAGAAAACAGTGAGGTTTTTTTGGTTGTTGTTGTTTGCTTGTTTGTTTTGTTTGTTTTTTTAACAAGTGATGTTGTTTTCAAGAAACTAAAGGATGCAAGAGGAGCTTCCTAGGAAACTTTGTGTTCAGAAGCTGTTTACTTTTTCAAAATAGATAATTGAAAGTAGAGGAGAGAAATGAGTGCATACTTTTTTCTACTTTCTTCTGTTTCAGAAAACCCAACTTATTTGCAATAAAACAAAGGCATTTATAAAGGTGAGATTAATTGGAGAATATCATATCTGATGTTTTTATAATATTAACCACAATTACCTTCTGAAATTTTGAAGGAAAGGGTAATTTCCTAAATGTAATTTTTATATTTTACATTTTTGTATCAATAGCTACTCTTTTTAGAGTCCATTTTTACTGAGCATATAGTAGAGTGCTAAGTGTTTTACATTCAATATTACTTTTCATAATGACTTTGACCCCTGTAGTTAGAGATACTGAACTCTATAGATGCAGAAATTTTGAGTCTAAGAGATTTAGTTATTTGTCTGAGATCACATACCTTGAATCTGAAGAAGCCAGATTTGAAGCCCATGCAGACAGTCTCCAGTGCTCACATTCTCCATCACTGACACTCTGCTACATGTGGTCTTAATATAATCCCAAAATATAGCTTAATTGCATCTTAACCATTTCTCCACTAGTTATTCGGTCTTCCAAGCTTGTAAGAAACATTATTGTCTTTACCCCTCTTTGATCACCATTAGGAAAAACAAACCATCAGGTCTAATGCATCTCTAATGTAGTAATCAGTTTTGAGAAGAAAATACACTTAGATTATTTATATAATTTTAAATCATAATTTTATCATGAAGTACAGTATTTATTTATTTTAGATTCTATAGGTTTTAAAAATCATCCCTAGATTAATGGTGGATTTCTTAAAATAGTTTTAAAAATTAAGTGATGGAAAAGGAAGTAAAAAGTATAGAACCATACAAATCTTTAATTAACATAGTGTGATTACTACATAAATGATATTATGTACTATTATAGCAAAAGTTTATTGTGATCTGCTTATAAGACCTCCCTGTAGTTTTGACCTAGCTCTACTAAGAAGTGGATTGAACAATTAAATTGTCATTATTTAGTATTAATAAAATTCCAAAGATCACATGAAGAAATCACTGTGTAGTTAGGAATGTAGATCGGTTAGAATTCATTTTCTTTCCATTTTCAAAGGAAGTAATTTAAGATTTTTCTAAGTTTTTCTGCTGACATTTTAGGTAAAGAATTGAATATTTTTCATTTTTTTATGAACAATGTTAATAGCCATTTATAAATGCTTCTCTTTAAATATGATGTGATTATATTAGAAACGATATCCTCTAAATTTTTAAGTTTTCACTTGACAAGAATTACCTAGAACTGCCATTTTAAATACAAAATCTTATCCTTGGGACACAAGTAACATGTTGTTTAGAGCATGAAAAAAAGGAAATTGTGCTCTTAGTTATATCACATGACTTACATGAGGCTGAGCTCCAAAATAGAAACTATTTAAGCAGAACAAGATGTTCTTGGTTCCCTGAATAATGCCAAGTAAATGTGTTTAGAACAATCTTCCCTTCATACTTCATCTCATCTCTGGAATATGTCTACTCAGGAAAACAACTCTTGTGAGTCTTTATGGGGCCATTTCCTATCATTTGTTTGGCAAGAACCCAAAGCTCTGTCTTTTAACTTTCTTTAACCAGCTGTTATAATGATTCCCCATTTTCTAGTGAGTTATCACAATGATTAAAATAAATATATAGTAGGTCAGATTGGGAAACCATAATCCCATCCAGCTGTTAAGAGAAATGAACGAACTAGAATGCATTTCTCAAAGTGAATTCCACAGAGCACTTGTGCTGAATGTTCTGTGGGGAAAATGTTCAGTGGCTTAATAGAAAATATATATACAGTTGACTCTTGAACAATACTGGCTTGAAGTGTGTGGTTCCACTTATATGTGGATATTTTCAATAAATGCATACTACACAAACCATGGGGAACCATAGAACAGAGGGCCAACTGTAATGTTATATGGGGATTTTGACTGCATGGGCTGTTGGCGCCCCTAAGCCTTCTGTTGTCAAGGGTCAACTGTATATTTTGGGGGAAATTTACTTGCATCTTAACTTATTTAAGGCTATGAGAAGTCTTGTATTTTTAAAAAAATTATAATGAGTTTATTTCAGAGCTCCTTATATTTATTCTAGAACAAATGATCTTTACCTTGAAATATCTGAGAGAAACATTAAGTACTACTCCTCTGTGAAAAATGTTTAGGCAAATGTTAAGGTAGACCAGCTATCAGCAGTTTGATTATTTTGATCATCATAATGATTGGATTCGTCAATTGAATTAAGACTTGGACGTCAAATATATAGTAAATTAACTAAGTGTTATTCAAGATACAACAAAAAGGATGAGTATAATGGTTTCCCATCTCTTGATCTGCCATGACCAAATCACACCATCGGAGATTTCACATGGATGCAAGCATAATGAGAAAGGAACTACTCTGTAGCTAAGATGCAGCTAAGTGAAATACAGTTTCTTGTGACACACAGACATACAGGCATGCTGTTAATTTTGGCAGCATTTGATTTGTGCCAACCATATGGAAAAAAAACTATCTACAAAGCCCAATGAGATGGTCCCATTTATTGTTCATAGGGCAAAATTCCTTTTTAAAAGTTTAAGAATGAGAGAGAAATTTCTTGGACAGGATATCAGTTGGGAAGGCTTTGTTTCGTAGTTAATGAAAAAAATTGTCCAAAAAATAAATACATTACTAAAGATGGTAAGACTAACTGCATCAGAGAAAGACTTTATGACTTAAGAACATGGAATAGAAGATGGTGTATTACCGTATAATCCACCGACAAACAACACTTGGATTAGAAGACTTTGGATAATGGGGAGCTTCGAAGGACCCAGAAGATCCAGTCAACAAAAATCTTCCATCACAAGCTGTGGCTGTGAAAAAATGGCAATTAATGTTAGACAAAACAATCTTGGAAGGGTTTCTCAAATGAAATGGGATTCAAATTGCCTAACGAACCTTCATAGACTACTCGTGACTAAACCTATACGAGGTCATTTCACAAAACTAAAATGATCGAATGGAAATAGATCAGACTTCGTGTTTTAAATCTATTATCTATTTTCAAATACTCTTACACACCCCATTATAGACCCTTTAGAAAATCATTCTATTTTTAAATACCCATAGCTAAGTTGCATTTTTAGTATATTCTTTTATATTTGTAAGAAAACAAATATATCTGAATTGTAAACTTCTAATTTAAAGAAGCAACTATTTTTTGTTTTATTTTCCCCAATAAATTGGAGCTAGGGTGAACCTCCTCTATGCGTACTAAGTGATACGTCTCCCTGAAAATGATCAGAAAATGGCCAGGCAAATGATACATATGGTGCAAGGGGCCTGAAGAGATCCTTCCATTCAATCTACTGCACACAACTTTTAACTTTCATCACTTTTGCTCCTTTTGTATGGACTCACAATCTAGCTCAGTATTTTCATTCAATATTCCTGAGTGTGTTTTTCTTTCCCATGACAACTCATTTTCCTCTTTTAATTCTTGTAGCACATTTATTTCATGTACTTCTCTTACATCTCCTTAATGTCATGAATTACTAGTTGTCTTAATTTATATCTGAGTCATTTTCTACTAGATTAAAATCTTGAAATCATGAACTAGGAGTCATAATTTGTAGCTTTTTATTTTATACTTGCTATGTATAGTATGCATTAAAAATAAAACTGATTTGATTTTCACAATCTTTAGTTTTTCTTAGGTTATTTTCTATATTCTTACTACTGTTGACACCATAATTCTAGAATAATGACTCCTGGAATGTGTCCTTTTTCTTTTGGTATTTTGTTTATTCCTCGTATGTCAGAAGTGTTGATAGAGGGCAGGGAAATCAAGGAAATTTATCAAAATTAAATTGCTGCCCTGGGAATCTGAGTGCAGAATAAGCTAATCCTAAGTTGATAAATGGAAAAACCCACTGTAACATTACACAGTAATTCTGCCAAGTTATAAAACACAAGCTATTATATGACATCAAATATTTTATGTGAACAGAAGAAACAAATGGAAAAGCACATAGAAATCTTAGTAAAAATCCCACATTTTGGTTGGCTTTTTGCTACTTTTGGTGTATATTTTTAAAAGGCATATAAGGTAGAGGCATAAAAAAAGGTAAATAAATTTTAAGATTCAAAGTCCGTTTAAGAATAATGTCCTAGGAATTAATTGCATTGGATTATGGATTGGATTATTATAGCCCAATTCCCAAGAAAAAAAAGAACAAATTAAGAACAAAAAAGATAATAACCCAATATCATAGACTTCAGGAAATTAAAGAGAAAAAATTGTGACTTGTTGAGAGATTTGAATCACTTTATGTGTAATACTTGCTGGAGCAAAAAGGACAATTAAGGCTAATTTGTATGATTTGAAGATAAACAGTAAAATATATGTCTGTTCAATGCAGAGCTAAATCATCTTCTAGTTGTAAAAAAAATCTCCTTCTTCACTGTTAACTCTCTGCGTATCACAAACCACGCCAAATAAATGAGACAATTAATCCCTTAACTTCAATGACCATAAAAGTAAGAATAGTGTCTGCTTGTATTTTAAGTGATATATGGAGCCTTTTAATCACAGTTTGTCAAGAAACATGTGGGCTCCAAGAGTATAGGCAGTGCAAGAAAATCCACTACTATTATAAGTAGTTTATATTTAAACTATGACACTTAGGAACACAGTAAGGAAGAGCAATCAATCCTACCAGCCCTAAAATACAACTGTTAGCGGTGGTGGAATGTTTATTATGTGCCAGCATTGCTCTAAGGTCATTATATAAGTATTAATGTCCCCTTCACCACAAATTTATGAAGTTTTAGGTGGGGAAGCTGAGGTACAGAGCGGGTAAGTTAACTAACATAAGTTCTTCCAGCTTACAAGGGATGATTCAAAGCCAGGCAATACCTAATATTAGCCTAATACTGCAATATATAGAGCTATCAGGGTGACATCACTCAGTCCTTGAAAAGCAGGATGTGTGTGTGTGTGTGTGTGTGTGTGTGTGCGTGTGTGAGAGACAGAGAAATTTTAAATGAAAAAAGAAACAGAAAATTAAAAGAATTTCGTCATGTCCAGTGTTTTTAAAATTAGAATATAGATCACGTTTGCAACACCACTTCACAACAAACAGGAGGGAGCAAAAAAAGATAGAGTGAAAAAAAGGGAACAAAACAAGACCGGTTTTAGAATTTGTAAAACCTATTTGCAAAGCTGGTAACACTTTAGTAATTCTTCACATCCACTCACTACATATTCGGGGGGAAGATATCAACAGCTTTGGGCTGTACAATGGGGGTCATACATTTCCAAAAAGCTGAGTGATGACCCTGGTGGCAGAGATTGTTGTATGTTTGCCATACCCTTATTCAGTCCCTTTCTAGGTACATGACTAGACTGCATATCCTAAAATGGGTCACGTGACAGAGTCTGGTTAATAAACTATAGTGAAAGTGATTGTGTTTATCTCCAGATATGATTTCTAAAAAGATCTTCTATAACATTTTTCCATTGTCTCTCCGCAGGTTGCAAAGGATCCAGGGGAGAACTTGGCCCAGAAGGGATGGTGGAGGAACCAGCATCCTGAATGCCTGCAGAGCACTGCCTCTTGCCATCTTTCTTGGACTATAACGTAAGTGATAAATAAACTGTAATTGTCTTACATTGCTAAGATTGTTTATCATAATATTTAGCTTGCCCTTAAGAATATGATCAGTTTGCCTGTTCAATTTTCTATGAAGTTGCTGAGTTTTAGTGCAAATGGATAATCTACAGGTCTAGTTCTGCTCTAAAAGGCCTCTGGGAATTCCTACACTTAAGTAAAGATTAAGAAGAATATTCCTGAACACATTTAAAATAAAATTACAATAATATTGAACTACTTATAATAGCAAAATTCAGAATGCCAAAATATTATCATTTCAAGATATAGGTTTGTGCTGGGGACTTTCTCGTACATTCTTTCATTTAATTTCAGGATATTTCTGGAGAACCTAATGGTACATGTCATGAAGCTGGACAGACTTTTGGCAAAACAGATATAACCCAGCCATGGCTGAGTAGGATTACTGGGTATTCAGGATTATAATTTTTGACTACGAAGTGCTTTTAAGTGTAGCATCAGAAAAAATTCTCAGTGAGAGATCAATGAGCCTGTCAAATAATATGAGCCATTCTCTTGCACTATCTGAAATTGCCTGTAATGGAATGGGATTCGTATGGGTGTGTTCTTAGGACCCACTGAGAGGGCCCTCTGCTGGCTCAATGTTTATTAGTTGTGTGTTTTCTCAGGGCTTTGAATTCTCCAGGAACGTAAATCAAACATGCTCTCTGCCCATCTATTGTGCACATACCTATAAGGCATGCACATACATTGTGCATGCAAACAATCTATGGAGACACTTGCCAACTTCCAAACAGGCCTGAACATTAGCCTAAAGGCTGTGAGTCAACATCTCTTCTTCTCATAGGTCAGCTAAAAAGTGAACTTTCCTGCTGATGCAATTTTCATCAGAAGAAAAAAACAATTTAAAGAAATCTTGGTGCTGCTATAGTCAGCTATAAGTTGTGAAAACCTAAATAACTAAAGACTAAAAAAGAAGCTGTTTAGGAAGTCAACATTATTATGACTCAATTAATAACACAAGCTAGAATTAGAGCTCACAGCTGGAGGAGAAAAAAGAGATAGAGCAAAGGTCAGTTTCACATAGAGAATTCTCTTAAAATAATCTTTCAGTGAACGTAGATTGATGGACAGGGCTTTCATATAGAAATTATGCTACTAGAAGTTCGAGGTGGTGCTGAGGTGAAGAACTCACAATCATTCATGACTAAATAATAAATAAAACAACTTATATAGGCTTGAAAATCCTAGATGGATAGAGTAATTGATTTGTCCACTTTGTTCCACAACAACTTAAAACTGTTTTTCAAAAATAGATATAATGCTAACTTTAAAACACAAATAAAGAGAATCAAGAAAAAATGGCAAACGAGGATTCAGAGGCTTGAGAAAGTTAGTAACATGGATGGTGAATTGATACCGTTTAAATTAACATAAAACCTCCATGATATTGAAAAATAATAATGCAGTTTGATTATGTCTTTCAGGCAAATTTAGAGAATTCAGTCTAATAGTGAGGTTCATGTCATGAGTTTAGAATGACTAAGAAAAGTAATTCATGGCCTTATGACTTGTTTTAGGACAAGTTGCCACACATAGGATATTTCTATGGTTATGTTTTGATATGCATGGATACTAATTTATTATGAAAATTATAAACTCCATGATAGTAAAGAACACATAATAGGTGTGGTTCATTCTCTGATTATTCATCTTATATATTTTTGCCCATTTAAAGTTATCGATCATCATTATACAGGCTTAAAGGCATGTGTCTCACCTTGATACACATTATTTTTGAAATAAATCAGCATCACCTTTATTACCTCATGATGGCACACTTGTATCACATTCTCTGTGAAAAGGTTTTGAAAACTGCCTGAAAACCATAGCAAAATAGGATGTTGCTTTCTTTTTCTTTGAGTAACTTAGTTATATAAAATAGATTAAAAAATATTCTGTAGCCTACACTTTCTTCCAATATGCTCTGAGTGCACTTCAAAGTATGTAGTTAAACTCTGAAGTTTGAATTTTATCCAAGAACATTTGAATTAGGATTGCTTAGTAGAAGACTCTTCAGTTAAGTTGCCAGTTTTTGAGTTGGTTCTGGGAAACAGAACAACTGCCTGTCTTTTCAAGTATATACTGAGGGGATAGGTAATTTTTTAAACTTCAGTTGGTAATGGAGCATTCATCTTCAATTAACATCAAGCAAGAAGAGCAAAGTGTAACAAATAATAGAAGAACAAAGTGTAGCAAATTATAACTAAAGCCTTTTCACATTTCAGGAACTAATGGTGCTCATGGTCAATTTTTAAACTGGTTGTAAACCACACCAAAAATTGTTCAATTCCTGCTGTTTAATTTTTCAAGAACAAATTATAGGTTAGAATTGTTCAGATAGTTCCTCACATTCCTTAACAATCTGTATGTACATTTATGTGCGAATCTTTCATGTGTATACTACCCAGTGATAAAATGAAGAAGTAAGCCAAAGAAGAAATATGTTTATATCACTTAGAGCCATGTTTGGCATTTAGTAAGTACTACTTAAGTGTTAAATAATAATAATAATAATAGTGATTTTTAAAATTATTAGCACTCAACACAAATGCCAAAATTTGCAAAAAAACACAGATATTTTATTGATCAAACATGAAGATCTTATTTGTAGCTGATTTCCCTTATTCACAGAACTACAACTCAAGTACACTTTTTAATATATCTTTTGTTTCTTTGCCAAAAGGTGAATAAAGGTAACAATCAAAATTAAGGGGTGGTGATTACTGAGTTAGAAACTGTTAAAATGGCAAAAATAAAATGACCAATATTGTGATAAGATGGTGAAAAAATGTTCAAATTCATAATAGTTTGTAGTAGCTTAATAAGGGATGAAAAATAATGCCAGCCTCCTCCCCCAGACATTAACCACAGCATTCTTTCTACACTTGTCGAATGGAATTCTGTTTAATCAATATGCTTAATGTCATGTGATAAAGTTTAGGAAATATTAATATAATTATTTTTTAGATTTTTGTATTAAATTATAAACATGGCTATTGGGATATCTCATTCTCCAGTAGGTTTTGGTACTTGAGGGGTGTGTGTGTATGTGTGTGGTACATAGTGAGGGAGGATGGAAGAGAAGGGGGAAGAGGGAAGGAAGGTCATCACTTACCACAAATTTTATTGTCTTCATCAGAGCCATCCGGACAGTTCAATTCTCCATCACAAAATAAATCAATTGCTATACACTTTAGAGCATCAGCACACAGCCTTGAATCAGGTGGGCACTCTACTGAGACATTTCCTTTTAAAAAAAGATTGGATTTATAAGTTTCCCACATAGTAGATTTAATTTCCAACCAATGAGATATGTACAATGTCTGGATAGTTATTATATATTTTTTGTCATTTAGGTAAGTATATGCTTACTTATAAGCATGTATTTCAATTTCCAAAAGAAATATTTATTTCATTTAATGAATTGATCATTTGTAAAAACTTAGTTTTAAATTTTGAAGAAATGATACATATTTCTTCATAGATGTCAAATATGATGTTTATTTTGTTGATTTTTAACCTCGACAAATCAATGCTACAGTTTGGACATTTAGTCACCAATATTTACACCTCCTAGGCTTGTAATATGTAATGTGGGGCAATTTATTCGAATATGTATCACATCATCTGCAGTATCTAGTAGCCACTTCATTTACTTATAAACTTATCATTTGAAAATATAGTGGCTGAAGTCAAGGTTTGCATACTGCAGAGCAAAATTTGTCAAAGAAAGCTATTTTATAGTAAAATAAAACACTTAAAATTCCCAGCGCATTGAGCATGAGAAACCCAAAGGTTATTTCTGTTCAATATCTCCTTGCTTCTTGGATCAGAGGTTCTTAGGGGGAAAGGTGCAAACATGGCCCTGAAGGGCTCCATGCCATACTCTGGCCATGATCTGATCAATTTGCACCTCTCAGCCTGTCCTGTCCTTCTCCTTCTCCTCTTCCACATTTCTAGATATAGAGATGGACTGAGAAACACATTTTACTTCTAGAAATTGACTTGGAAATTTTAGGTGCGATTCTAAAAATATATTTTTATGCCCACTAGATAAACACATATGTTTTTATTTTTCTAAGCAATGTGAGAATTTGAATATTTTTTGTCTATGATTAGAATAACAATGACAGTTTAAAGTTTTTGGAAAATCTTTAAGCTCAATAACATTTTTTGTTATTGTTCTTAATCTTAAAACCAGCATTGCACTGCCATCTGCTGGGTTTTAAACATATATTTGATTCTGAAATTTCTCCTTATACTCCAAGAAATTAATTGGAGGAAAAAAAGTGCTTCTGTCAATAAATCTGCTAAGGTAATATTTAATTAGGAACATTATAGACAGGGTTGCTGAGTATATATACAACTAAATTGGACTTTTGTAATTGTCTGTAATTAAAGTGGATATAAACCATTGGGAAATTCAAGGATCACCTAACATCTAAAATAGGAAAGGATAAAAACCAGAGCCATTCCCAAATGACAAAATACTCCCCCTTAAGAGAATAAAAAATGATAAAAAATGGTATTGAATAAACACATATGCATATTATGAGATACTCATCAAGAGAGTCCTTAATTGTTGAGTCCCTAATCCATGAAAGGCATAGTGTTGATAGTATTCCATAAATGCTTGATAAATAAATAAATGAGAAAAAAAGGGCATTATTCTAGAAATTCTATGTCTCATTTTAACAGTAGTTAATAGAATTCTAAGTGTTCAGCATCTATAAGAATAGATTTGGGGATATAACTAGGAAAATTATAATTTTGTCTGATCTAATGCTTCTCATGGGAACTTCACTTCCTGATGTTTCATATTTTGTCTGTTGCTTACTGAACTTTATAGATTGAACTTCAAAACCACACTGGCAAGTGACACCCCTTGGGATCTTTTGATCTCATTAATGATCATTCATTCACTCTATGAGTATTTATTTCTACTTATTTGTGTCATGGATTTTTAAGGGATAGAGATAAAAGGATGAGTAAGGCAGAAACTATTCTCATGGAGCTTGGAGTTTAGTTGGAGACTGGTTCCTTAAATAATAAATTTTTTAAATGATGCAGAAAAAAGTGATATGGGAAAAAAGTGATATGGGAACATCAAAGACTGGGTTACACCATGGATTATTTTCCTTCTGAGGCAGAGATTGCAAGCATCTTCACATAAACTAAATTTTGAAGGATGCTTAGAAATGCACAAGGAAGAGAGGTATGTGAAATGTATACATAGTGATATGACAAGAGCATATTAATATATGCAGAACAGAGGACTCTAACTTATCTAGATATTGGGATGTTTATTGAAGCTATGGCAGGAAGGGAGTTTAGTGCCAAATTCTGGGGGACTTCTAAAAAATCTTTTAACATATTAAAATATTTTTCTATAAGCAATGGCATTGAAAATGTTTACATATATATGTGATATGACCAGTCCATGTTTCATAAAGGCAATTCCAGGACCAAGTGGAGAATCATGTGAAGAGAGCAGACCAATTGAGAAACTGTTTCAATGGTCAAGGTGAAAGTTGATGAGGGTTGGAACTCAACTCTTGCACTTGCAGAAGAGATGGGGCATATTCCAATTGCTATTTTACAAGTAGAATTGATGAGCTTTAGTGACCAGATGTGCCCCTGAACAGAGAGTGGTGGCTAAGGGGATGCTAAGGATGGTAAGTACACTTTTGGAGTGGCCAGTTGAATTACCAACGGTCATTAATCATGTTAGTGATTATAAGAGAAACAGCTGGTGGGATTAGAAAATGACTCTAGTTTGAAATATTTTGATTTGAAGGTGGAAATATTATATTATGTCAAGACTGTACTCTGTATATCTCCAGATTCTGGTGTATAAACACTCTTCAGCTGTCTTGGTCCATGAATAAAGAGAATTTCCTCATATCAAAACCAATATGGGGGGGAGACCTTCAAGATGGCGGAGGAGTAGGACATGGAGATCACCTTCCTCCCCACAAACACATCAGAAATACATCTACATGTGGAACAACTTCTTCAGAACACCTATTGAATGCTGGCAGAAGACCTCAGACATCCCAAAAGGGAAGAAATTCCCCACGTACCTGGGTAGGGCAAAAGAAAAAAGAAATAACAGAGACAAAAGAATAGGGATGGGCCCTGCACCAGTGGGAGGGAGCCGTGAAGGAGGAAAGGTTTCCACACACTAGGAAGCCCCTTCGCGGGCGGAGACTGCGGGTGGCAGAGGGGGGAGCTTCGGAGCCACGGAGGAGAGCGCAGCCACAGGGGTGCGGAGGGCAAAGCAGAGAGATTCCCGCACAGAGGATCAGCGCCAAGCAGCACTCACCAGCCCGAGAGGCTTGTCTGCTCACCCGCCGGGGCGGGCGGGGCTGAGAGCTGAGGCTCGGGCTTCGGTCGGATCCCAGGGAGAGGACTGGGGTTGACGGCGTGAACACAGCCTGAAGGGGCTAGTGCGCCACGGCTAGCCGGGAGGGAGTCCGGGAAAAGGTCTGGAGCTGCCAAACAGGCAGGAGACTTTTTCTTGCCTCTTTGTTTCCTGGTGCGGAGGAGAGGGGATTCAGAGCGCCGCCTAAACGAGCTCCAGAGACGGGCGCGAGCCGTGGCTATCAGCGCGGACCCCAGAGACAGGCATGAGACGCTAAGGCTGCTGCTGCCACCGCCAAGAAGCCTGTGTGCGAGCACAGGTCACTCTCCACACTGCCCCTCCCAGGAGCCTGTGCAGCCGGCCACTGCCAGGCTCCCGTGATCCGGGGACAACTTCCCCGGGAGAACGCATGGCACGCCTCAGGTTGCTGCAACGTCACGCCAGCCTCTGCTGCAGGCTCGCCCCGCCTCCTCCGCACCGCTCCCTCCCCCCGGCCTGAGTGAGGCAGAGCCCCCGAAGCAGCGGCTCCTTTAACCCCTTCCTGTCTGAGCAAAGAACAGACGCCCTCAGGCGACCTACATGCAGAGGCAGGGCCAAATCCAAAGCTGAACCCCTGGAGCTGTGCAAACAAAGAAGAGAAATGGAAATCTCTCCTAGCAGCCTCAGGAGCAGTGGGTTAAATCTCCACAATCAACTTGATGTACCCTGCATCTATGGAATGCCTCAATAGAAAACGAATCATCCCAAAATTGAGGCGGTGGACTTTGGGAGCAACTGTAGACTTGGGGTTTGCTTTCTGCATCTAATTTGTTTCTGGTTTTATGTTTATCTTAGTTTAGTATTTACAGTTTATTATCATTGGTAGATTTGTTTATTGATTTGGTAGCTCTCTTCCTTTATATATATATATATATATATATATATATATATATATATATATATATATTTCCTTTTTCTCTTTTTGTGAGTGGGTGTATGTGTATGCTTCTTTGGGTGATTTTGTCTGTATAGCTTTGCTTGTACCATTTATCCTAGGTTTTGTCTGTCCATATATTGTTTTTTTTTAGTATAGTTTTTAATGCTTGTTATCATTAGTGGAGTTGTTTTTTGGTTTGATTGCTTTCTTCTTTCTTTCTTTCTTCTATTTTTATTACTTTTAATTTTTTAAATTTTTAACAATTTTTTATTTTAATAATTTTATTTTATTTTTTTCTTTCATTTTTTCATTTTTTCTCCCTTTTCTTCTGAGCCGTGTGGCTGACAGGGTCTTGGTGCTCTGGCCGGGTGTCAGGCCTGTGACTCTGAGGGGGGAGAGCTGAGTTTAGGACACTGGCCCACCAGAGACCTCCTGGTTCCACATTATATAAAATGGTGAAAGCTCTCCCAGAGATCTCCTGCTCAATGTTAAGACTCAGCTCCACTCAATGACCAGAAAGCTACAGTGCTGGACACCCTATGCCAAACAACTAGCAGGACAGGAACACAACCACACCCATTAGCAGAGAGGCTGCCTAAAATCATAATAAGGTCACAGACACCCCAAAACACACAACCGGACACAGACTTTCCCACCATAAAGACAAGATCCAGCCTCATCCACCAGAACACAGGTGCCAGTCCCCTCCACCAGGAAACCCACCCAACCCATTGAATCAACCTTAGCCACTGGGGGCAGACACCAAAAACAACAGGAACTATGAACCTGCAGCCTGCTAAAAGGAGACCCCAAACACAGTAAGTTAAGCAAAATGAGAAGACAGAAAAACACACAGCAGATGAAGGGGCAAGGTAAAAACCCACCAGACCAAACAAATGAAGAGCAAATAGGCAGTCTACCTGAAAAAGACTTCAGAGTAATGATAGTAAAGATGATCCAAAATCTTGGAAATAGAATGGAGAAAATACAAGAAATTTTTAACAATGACCTAGAAGAATTAAAGAGCAAACAAACAGTGATGAACAACACAATAAATGAAATTAAAAATTCTCTAGAAGGAATCAATAGCAGAATAACTGAGGCACAAGAACGGATAAGTGATCTGGAAGATAAAAGACTGGAAATAACTATTGCAGAGCAGAATAAAGAAAAAAGAATGAAAAGAATTGAGGACAGTGTTAGAGACCTCTGGGACAATATTAAATGCACCAACATTCAAATTATAGGGGTCCCAGAGGAGGAAGAAAAAAAGAAAGGGACTGAGAAAATATTTGAATAGATTATAGTTGAAAACTTCCCTAGTTTGGGAAAGGATATAGTCAATCAAGTCCAGGAAGCACAGAGAGTCCTTTACAGGATAAATCCAAGGGGAAACATCCCAAAACACATATTAATCAAACTATCAAAAATTAAATACAAAGAAAAAATATTAAAAGCAGCAAGAGAAAGACAAGAAATAACATATAAGTGAATCCCCATAAGGTTAACAGCTGAACTTTCAGGAGAAACTCTGCAAGCCAGAAGGGAGTGGCAGGACATATTTAAAGTGATGAAAGAGAAAAACCTACAACCAAGATTACTCTACCCAGCAAGGATCTCATTCAGATTTGATGGAGAAATTAAAAACTTTACAGACAATCAAAAGCTAAGAGAATTCAGCACCACCAAACCAGCTTTACAGTAAATGCTAAAGGAACTTTTCTAGGCAGGAAACACAAGAGAAGGAAAAGACCTACAATAACAAACCCAAAACAATTAAGAAAATAGTAACAGGAACATACATATCAATAACTACCTTACAAGTAAATGGATTAAATGCTCCAACCAAAAGAAAAAGACTGGCTGAATGGATACAAAAACAAGACCTGTATATATGCTGTCTATAAGACACCCACTTCAGACCTAGGGACACATACAGACTGAAAGTGAGTGGATGGAAAAAGATATTCCATGCAAATGGAAATCAAAAAAAGCTGGCATAACAATTCTCATATCAGACAAAATAGACTTTAAAATAAAGACTATTACAAGAGACCAAGAAAGAAACTACATACAGATCAAGGGATCAATCCAAGAAGAAGATATAACAATTATAAATATTATTTATGCACTCAACATAGGAGCACCTCAATACATAAGGAAAATGCTAACAACCATAAAAGGGGAAATCAACAGTAACACAATAATCATAGGGGACATTAACACCCCACTTTCACAAATGGACATATCATCCAAAATGAAAATAAATAAGGAAACACAAGCTTTAAATGATAAATTAAACAAGATGGACTTAATTGATATTTATAGGATATTCCATCCAAAAACAACATTATACACTTTCTTCTCAAGTGCTCATGGAACATTCTCCAGGATAGATCATATCTTGGGTCACAAATCAAGCTTTGGTAGATATAAGAAAATTGAAATCATATCAAGTATCTTTTCCAACCACAACACTATGAGACGATATCAATTACAGGAAAATATCTGTAAAAAATACTAACACATGGAGGCTAAACAATACTAAATAAACAAGAGATCACTGAAGAAATCAAAGAGGAAATAAAAAAATACCTAGAAACAAATGAGAATGGAAACACGATGACCTAAAACCTATGGAATGCAGCAAAACAGTTCTAAGAGGGAACTTTATAGCAATAAAATCCTACCTCAAGAAACAAGAAAAATCTCAAATAAAAAACCTAACCTTACACCTACAGCAATTAGAGAAAGAAAAAAAACCCCAAAGTTAGCAGAAGGAAAGAAATCATAAAGATCAGATCAGAAATAAATGAAAAAGAAATGAAGGAAACAGTAACAAAGATCAATAAAACTGAAAGCTGGTTCTTTGAGAAGATAAACAAAATTGATAAACCATTAGCTAGACTCATCAAGAAAGACAGGGAGAAGACTCAAATCAATAGAATTAGAAATGAAAAAGGAGAAGTAACAACTGACACTGCAGAAATACAAAGGATCACGAGAGATTACTACAAGAAGCTATATGCCAATAAAATGGACAACCTGGAAGAAATGGACAAATTCTTAGAAAAGCACAACCTTACGAGACTGAATCAGGAAGAAATAGAACATATAAACAGACCAATCACAAGCACTGAAATTGAGACTGCGATTAAAAATCTTCCAACAAAAAAAAGCCCGGGACCAGGTGGCTTCACAGGCGAATTCTATCAAACATTTAGGGAAACGCTAACACCTATCCTTCTCAAACTCTTCCAAAATATAGCAGAGGGAGGAACACTCCCAAACTCATTCTACAAGGCCACCATCACCCTGATACCAAAATCAGATAAAGATGTCACAAAGAAAGAAAACTATAGTCCAATATCACTGATGAACATAGATGCAAAAATCCTCAACAAAATACTAGCAAACAGAATCCAACAGCATATTAAAAGGATCATACAGCATGATCAGGTGGGGTTTATCCCAGGAATGCAAGGATTCTTCATTATACGCAAATCAATCAATGTGATAAACCAGAATAATAAACTGAAGGAGAAAAACCATATGATCATCTCTACAGATGCAGAAAAAGTTTTTGACAAAATTCAACACCAATTTATGATAAAAACTCTCCAGAAAGTAGGCATAGAGGGAACTTACCTCAACATAATAAAGGCCATATATAACAAACCCACAGCCAACATCGTTTTCCATGGTGAAAAACTGAAAGCATTTCCTCTAAGATCAGGAACAAGACACGCTTGCCCGCTCTCACCAATATTATTCAACATAGTTCTGGAAGTTTTAGCCACAGAAATCAGAGAAGAAAAAGAAATAAAAGGAATCCAAATCAGAAAAGAAGAAGTAAAACTGTCACTGTTTGCAGATGACATGATACTATACATAGAGAATCCTAAAGATGCTACCAGAAAACTACGAGAGCTAATCAATGAATTTGGTAAAGTAGCAGGATACAAAATGAACGCACCGAAATCTTTTGCATTCCTATACACTAATGGTGAAAAATCTGAAAGAGAAATTAAGGAAGCACTCCCATTTACCACTGCAACAAAAAGAATAAAATACCTAGAAATAAACCTACCTAAAGAGACAAAAGACCTGTATGCAGAAAAATATAAGACACTGATGAAAAAAAATTAAGATGATACAAACAGATGGAGAGATATACTATGTTCTTGGATTGGAAGTATCGACATTGTGAAAATGACCCTAGTACCCAAAGCAATCTACAGATTCAATGCAATCCCTATCAAACTATGAATGCCATTTTCCACAGAACTAGAACAAAAAATTTCACAATTTGTATGGAAACACAAAAGACCCCGAATAGCCAAAGCAATCTTGAGAAAGGAAACCCATGCTGGAGGAATCAGGCTCCTGAACTTCAGACTATACTACAAGGCTACAGTAATCAAGACAATATGGTACTGGCACAAAAACAGAAATATAGATCAATGGAACAAGATAGAAAGCCCAGAGATAAACCCACGCACGTATGGTCACCTTATTTTTGATAAAGGAGGCAAGAATATACAATGGAGAAAAGACAACCTCTTCAATAATTGGTGCTGGGAAAACTGGACAGCTACACGTAAAAGAATGAAATTAGAACACTCCCTAACACCGTACACAAAAATAAACTCAAAATGGATTAAAGACCTAAATGTAAGGCCAGACACTATAAAACTCTTAGAGGAAATCATAGTCAGAACACTCTATGACATAAATCACAGGAAGAACCTTTTTGACCCACCTCCTAGAGAAATGGAAATAAAAACAAAAATAAACAAATGGGACCTAATGAAACTTAAAAGCTTTTGCACAGCAAAGGAAACCATAAACAAGATGAAAAGACAACCCTCAGAATAGGAGAAAATATTTACAAATGAAGCAACTGACAGAGGATTAATCTCCAAAATTTACAAGCAGCTCATGCAGCTCAATATCAAAAAAACAAACAACCCAATCCAAAAATGGGCAGAAAACCTAAATAGACATTTCTCCAAAGAAGATATATAGATTGCCAGCAAGCACATGAAAGGATGCTCAACATCACTAATCATTAGACAAATGCAAATCAAAACTACAATGAGGTACCACCTCACACCAGTCAGAATGGCCATCATCAAAAAATCTACAAACAATAAATGCTGGAGAGGGTGTGGAGAAAAGGGAACCCTCTTGCACTGTTGGTGGGAATGTAAATTGTTACAGCCACTGTGGACAACAGCTTGGAGGTTCCTTAAAAATCTAAAAATAAAACTACCATACGACCCAGCTATCCCACTCTCAGGCATATACCCTGAGAAAAACATAATTCAAAAATAGTCAAGTACCACAACGTTCATTGCAGCTCTATTTACAATAGCCAGGACATGGAAGCAACCTGAATGTCCATTGACAGATGAATGGATAAAGAAGATATGGCCCATATATACAATGGAATATTACTCAGCCATAAAAAGAAATGAAATTGAGTTCTTTGTAGTGAGGTGGATGGACTAAGAGTCTGTCATACAGAGTGAAGAAAGTCAGAAAGAGAAAACAAATACTGTATGCTAACGTATGTATATGGAATCTAAAAAAAAAAAAAAATTGGTTCTGAAGAACTTAGGGGCAGGACAGGAATAAAGATGCAGACGTAGAGAATGGACTTGAGGACCCAGGGAGGGTGGAGGGTAAGCTGGGATGAAGTGAGAGAGTGGCATGGACATATATACACTACCAAATGTAAAAAGATAGCTAGTGGGAAGCAGCCGCCTAGCACAGGGAGATCAGCTAGGTGTTTTGTGACCACCTAGAGGGGTGGGATAGGTAAGGTGGGAGGGAGACACAAGAGGGAGGAGATATGGGGATATATGTATACATATAGCTGATTCACTTTGTTATACAGCAGAAACTAACTCAACATTGTAAAGCAATTATACTCCAATAAATATGTTAAAAAATAAAAACCAATATGGAAAATATGAATATAGTTTTGTTATATAAAGGAAGTGTGTTTTGGGATTTTATCAGATTTTATTTTTACCTAGTCTGCTGTCTCCGTCTCATCTCCTTATGTACACATATATGATTTCAATTCCCAACAAAACCATTGGTTAATACATTAACTATTACAGAAATTAGCCAGATGCCAGTTTTTTAAAATGACCTTCCATTCTTAAAACTAGAGTCCTTTGATTTGTGTACTACTTAGTTTGCCATTTCATTCCTTAATTTTTCCTCTAGTATTTCTTCTTTTCTAGGAAATATGTACTGTACTTCTCAAGAGGGAATTTTTAGCAAAGGAGTTAAGAAATTCTATTTAAGGAAATGTGCACAAAGAAAATAACAATTGGTTCTGTTTATTAAAAGCTGTTCAAATTGTCTGAATATTAGTTGCTGTTTTCTTAAGTGGGAAAAAGACTGGCATATTTTTATATCTATATGGTATTTTATCTTCTGGATATTAATCTTTTGGCAAATTATGAAAACCCACCAGTAAATTAGCATTATTTGGAATTCTGCAAATGGAAGGTTTTAAGTAACTGTTTATATTTGTATTATGAAGGAGTCAGTACACACTGAAATGTGATTACTTCAGAGTGATTCACAGTCATATCAATGTCCAGTGATTTAGGGTGAGGGGTCTCTTGTGCCTACTTTGTGCAGACTCTGTGCTAAGCATGGTGGAGGACAAAAAGACTGAAATCCATTATTTGTTTTCTTCCAAACCAGTTATAAGAGGTATTACACACAAGGCAGTAATTTGAAAATCACATTTTGGAAATCTTTGATTTTTATTTTCTCTGTTACTTAAATACGGGTAATAATGCTTGGTGGCCAAAGATGAGACAAATTAAACCCAATTCCTAGTAATTGTCTCCTTTAATAACTTACTTAGTAATGGAATCAGAACCTGAATCCATGAATGCCTGCCTTGAGAGACCAAGTTCATTTCACTGTACTGTATTAGAAAAAGAGATATCACCTTACAGAAATTCTCATCTACTTTAAAAGAACAAATTTCATCTATTTAGCAAGACTATGACTGGTCAATTCAAATGAAATTATAGTGGAAAGATACTTTAATTCTGTTATCATGTGCATAGCAATGTCATAAATTAGAGGAGAATGCTTAGCAATATATGTATATTTTTTTCTCAAATGCAGAGAAAAAAATACTTGTCAAAATACATTTGGTGTTTACAGTGCCTGTGTCTTCGTCCTGGGGCAATTAATTCATTTGAGGAGTATAATTCTGCGGTAGCTTCTCTTGACCCAATTTTATGTTCTTCACCAAATCAGCCAGTTCCTTTTCTTCAGTCCCCAAACCACTCCACATAGTGGAATTGTGGCAAATTGCATTTTGTTGGAGATTGAGAAAGCCCATGATAGTGAAACTTCTGTTTTTTCACAATCATTCCCTACACAGTAAGCAACAAAAGACTAGAACAAGGCATATTCTAGAAACCCTTCAAGCATATGAACAATTGCCCAAAAGAGCCCCTCTCAGGCACACAGTAGCAGCCAGAAATCAATCGGTATAAGGCAACCTTCGTTCCCATCTCTCCCTTTACTCTTCCAAATGGGTTAGTAAAACTTTACAGTAATTGGCAACAAAGACAGTTGAGCAATAGAACATAATCCTCATGGACTTTGTACCAACTATCATATAAAAATTCTCTGTGGCAGAATTTATAATATTACTAACGCCCAGGTATATGATGCATGCATTTGCTGATTTTTCTCACACTCTGTCTTCCAGGCATATAAAAAATGAGAATAAAATTAACATCCCTGAAAGGCATGTTCATAATACATTATTGCTTGGAAACTGCGGTTTTCAAGTTTAATTGTCTCTCTTCCTTCTATAGATCTATAGTATCTTGACATATGAGAGGAATAAATGGGAAGGATGACTGGGGACTCATGGATCCAGTAAAAGAGGGAATGTGATATTTTGCCACCTACTTGCCTTATTATAATTTTTTGAGGATTGAGTAAAGTAATTCAATACAGTCTCCAATAACAGGAAAGCTTTGGATATGGAGTTTTTTTGGTCAAATAATTGATCAGATTAAAATGAGCATTACTGAATACAGTAATCTTGTCTTAAACTTAGTTGTTTTTTATTTATTTATTTATTTTTAAAATTTTTATTTTGGCTGCGTTGGGTCTTTGTTGCTGTGTGCGGGCTTTCTCTGGTTGCGGTGAGCGGGGGCTACTCTTCATTGCAGTGCACGGGCTTCTCACTGCAGTGTCTTCTCTTGTTGAGGAGCACGGGCTCCAGGTGCGTGGGCTTCAGTAGTTGTGGCTCATGAGCTCTAGAGCGCAGGCTCAGTAGTTGTGGCGCACGGGCTTAGTTGCTCTGCAGCACGTGGGATCTTCCCGGGCCAGGGCTCGAACCCGTGTCCCCTGCATTCGCAGGCGGATTCTTTTTTTTTTTTTTTTAATTTATTTATTTATTTATTTTTGGCTGTGTTGGGTCTTCGTTTCTGTGTGAGGGCTTTCTCTAGTTGCGGCAAGCAGGGGCCACTCCTCATCGCGGTGCGCGGGCCTCTCACTATCGCGGCCTCTCTTGTTGCGGAGCACAGGCTCCAGACGCGCAGGCTCAGCAGCTGTGGCTCACGGGCCTAGTTGCTCCGCGGCATGTGGGATCTTCCCAGACCAGGGCTTGAACCCGTGTGCCCCGCATTGGCAGGCGGACTCTCAACCACTGTGCCACCAGGGAAGCTCCTTAGTTTAGTTTTTGAAAAGTGTTTTTAAAAAAGTATCCAGCTGCTTTTTTTTTTTTTTGGTCTAAGTCTGAAGGGGGAAAGGAGAAAGGATCTAACATGTGTCCCTCTTTATGCCAGTCATTAATTTGTATTTGTATTATTTCTCTTCTTCACGACCACTCTAAGATATATATTTAAATCTTTGTCTTTCAGATAATAAATACAAAGTTCAAGAAGACTAAGTAGCTTATCAAAACTGACATGTACAGTAATTGGTGGAAATGGTTATGGTGGATTCACCCACACACTTTCAATGCTTGAAAAATGTATGTTATTTTTTGGTCTTCATTTTGATTATCAAATGCTTACATAAAGAGTGAAATAACTGTGGGTTGTATGAATCACTCAGTGAATCAGTAAACAGACAGATAAATGGAAAACAGAGCACTAATTTAGATATTTGTTGCTGACTTTTAAAGTTTTAGAAATAAATTTCTCAAAATATATTAAAATTATTTTTTCAGTTTATTTTTAGATTAAAGGAATTAGTCACTATAGATCCTAAAATCATTTTCTGAAAGTGTGTTGAAAGGTGATTTTAGAGGCTGTAAATAGTTTTCTACCTTGGATAAGGGACTATGGGCTGAAGAGCAGTTTTATTTTTCAATATGTTGTGCTACTATATGGATAATACAACCCCAGGCAGGCTTATCCTACCATAAAAGACCTCTATAGGTTTAGAGGTGGGATGATTTGTTTCATAAAGCATTTTGATTAATGATTCATATATCATTCTGCTTTTCAAACATCACACCAACCATTTTATCCAAGAATTATTGTGTTACTCAGAGATCATTTATAATTTCACAAATGTTCTCTCCTTGTACATATGTAACATTTGATATAAATTCTAATAACATAAAAATGGCAGTATTATTTTTGGAGCTGACGATCCACACACTATTGCCTTTATGGAGTTTACCTAAAGAGATTAGGTTCACATCCAGACCACTTAACATGAAGATTAAGTTAGGACCAGAGAAGACATTATGGTTAACCAGCACATAGACAAAGGCACAGTAGACAATTACTAGGAATCCAGAAAAATTGTCACATTACAAATATATACCAGGAGTTGGCACAAGGTAGGCATTTAATGAAAAATTGCTGAATGAATGAATCCAAGGCAACTTTGGTACTGGTTTGGCAACCATACCGTGTTAAGAGGAGAGAGCAAGCACGTCTCCCTTGCATGCAGAGAGAATAATTAGAGAAAAAATTCCCTCACATCCTATGAAACCTACATCCTTTCTGGCAGACATTTTGATCCTATTGGTGGCATTCTTAGCAAAAGGTAATAACCATGGTTCTAATAGACGAAGGACTGAAGTGAGATCAGATAATCCAGGCCTTGATCGCCTCAAATACATTGTTATTTTTTGGTAAACTATTAGGCTAAAAATATAAACTTTGATGCTCTAGTTTTCTTATCTATTAAATAAGGGTACTGTTAACTGCTGTGTTATCAGAGAATTCTCAGGAGTCAAAATGAAATATTAGCGAAAAGTTCTTTTTAAATAAGAGAAATAATATTAAAACTGACCTGGAGTTGCCAGAGGACTGCTGGTAGTTAGCTTGTCTGTAAAAATAAATGACATAAAAATAACAATTACACTTTAAAACTGATTATTAGGAGTTCCTTCTGTTTAATATTTTACTTGAGAGTTTTAAAAATTACTGTGAATTATTAACATTTACTAACAAGAATATATCATTTGTATCTGGAGCTAAAAGTAAATCTTTTATGTTTTTACTGATTTTTAGAGCTGTAGAGCAGAGGTTTTTAGATGTGCTTACTTTTTAAATAATGAAGATGGTAGTTTTCAATTATCAATAACTAAACATAAGAATTTATTAATTTCATAATGACTGTAGACTAAAATGTTCTAGATTAATCTGCTGTTGTTTGAAGTAGGAGCTTGAGATATGCTTAAACCATGGGCTTTGGAGTCCAGAGGAATTCCTTTTAATTCCTGGCTTTGATATTTAATAGCTGTGTGACTCTGGGCACATTCTTTATTACTTATGTAATTTTAAGTGGAAAAAATATTACTCTCTACAGAATCATTCTGAAAATTAAATGAGATAATGTTTGTAAAATATGGTACCTGGTCCAAGTAGATACTTCAAACAAATAGATTTTTCAAATATTATAAAAATGGTCATGATTATGGATAACACTAAAAGTAATATGGTTATAGTTTTATAACAACTTATACTTTAAAAATCATTTTTATATGAATTTGATACTTGTGATGACTTCTAAAATATTTAGAAAATTTTATTATTTACAATTTATGGGAAGCAGATTTTCAGAAGGTGAAATGCCCAGTGATTCTGGTAGTTGACAGACAGGATTAGTGTTCAAATCTTTTGACTTCAATTTGAATAATTTTTCTACAACAGAATGATTTTCCATTTTAACATAACTCAGGTTAGTTTTTAAATGATTGATAATTTCTGAAAGCACTCTTTTGATAGTCAGTATGATCTTGATAAGACAAAGTGAAGAGGTAGTGACCAATTGTAGTTAGAAACATAGGGTGGAGAAATTGCTGGAATAGAGCAAAGTTAACATTAAACTTTAGATTGTCCTTTCCAAAGAGTACGATACATTTTGAAAGTTTTCATTTCATTATATTTTAAACTCCTTTCCCTCATTCATAGTGACCTTACAGATGTCAGGGTTTCATTTCCCAGGCTGCATGATCAGAACCATATTTTGAGATCACACACAGGCGCACACAAACACACTCTCACACATCATATATGCATACATACATATATAGAATTTAAAATATGAAAGAAGCGTTGGAATCGGAAATGCATATCCTTGTATATATAACTAGGCACTATGAACTTTGCAATATTATGAACTATGTTATTCCTAACCAAATGTATGCTTTATACATTTTGATATGAAGACTAAATATCTCATTTAGAAAGAGCCGCCAGAAAAAAATTGAATCCTTGCCTAATGTCATAAAGTTTTATGGTCACCAAATTATACATTTTGAAATGCCATAAGTACTGACCTGAAGTTTTTGCAGGACTTATCGTAGAGAAAATCTCCAAAGATGCTGGAATAAAGTAAAGTTAGTTTGAAGTTAGGGCTTAGAGTATAAATATATTACAAAACATCGAGTGCAGTTTGAATATTCATTCAAAGGGCATCTGATCTACCAGAGTTTCCATTTCATCCTTTCTCATCCTGAATGTTCCTATTTATTTATTTAATTATAATTTGATTGTGGTACATTTGATGAATTTCCAGAATCTCTATGTATTCTCTCTATAAATTTACCTATGCAAAATATTTGCTTTATTTTACCCATTTAAGAAAGATATCTATTTTTTCATCATAATTATATAGAATAATTTATATTTAAGAGGGACAATGTAACACACCATATCTTGTCAGACCTAGAATCAATGGCTTTGCACTGAAACAAATGGATGCCAAAATAATCTTACACATGGTAATATCTACAGGGAACTAAGTACCGTTTAAGTATAAAGTGCTTTTCACATAAAAGATAAAAACTAGTTATTTTTTTCACCCATTAACATGTTTAATATTTTTAAAGATATAATGGCAACTATTTTTCTTTAAAAATAAAGAAAACCAAAGCATATCTTATGATCTAATTAATTTGTTTTCATTCAAAACAATACTTATGGTAAGTGGGTTAAGAGGTATGTCCTCTTCTACTAACTAGATTGTTTATTACTTTATTTCTTCATTACTGCATTGTCTTCTTTCTAAAAGATCTGTAGCAGTTTCATAAATGATATATGGTAGATTATTGATGAAGAAGATAAAATAAGTTTTATAAGATATTATCATAAAGAAGATAATATTTTAATTTTCATTATGTTTGGTTTGACAGTATACTATATAAAAATCAAAGGTATCTGTGAAATTATTAACCAATTTAAAAATGTAATAAATTTGAAAATTCACATGATGCAAGTGAATATTAAACTTAAATACCTAAAATTAAGCTTCGTATTATGTTTACAAATGTGTTTTAATATTGTTCAACAAGTTAAATGTAACTTCAACTTCTGGATCATATTCTTGAGTTGATGTTGTGATATAGTTTATTGCATTTATGATCCTTATTCTAAGTTAATTCAAAGGATATGGTTTTATTGAATAAACAAAAATTTTAAAACCACAAACTCCCCTCTCCCAAATAGTCCCACCGTAGAGAGTCATGAAAATAAGTTTCAGCACACCTGTCAATTCATTTGCCTCAGCACACCTCCAGAAACTGATGCCTATTCAAATAAAGATAGCAAGATACCACCTTCCTAGAAGAAAATTGACTATTGAAAAATAATCAACATTGTTTAAAGACAAAACTATTACAAAGAAACTCTAATATAAGTGTTAAGAGCGCAGATATTAGGCTAAGACCACGTGGGTCAGAATCCTCCATCCACCTCGAAATAGCTAAATTTTCTGTATGTTAGTTGTCTCATCTGTAAAATGGGGGTAGTAAAGATACTGTGTAATAAGATTCTTATGAAGAGTAAATGTGTTGATAGAAAAACCACCTGTTGTAGCTAATAATAGTAGTAGTTTTCAGCTCATTTGAATCAGACAAAAATCCAAAACAGTCTCTGCTCCAGCAGCTGTGCCAGAGGGGACCAAACCATCAGTAGAAGGGGCACTTAAGAACTTGAGCTGTCTTCTCACTGAACAGGCACGGCAGGATATAGTAGGGGGCTTAGTGAAAGAGTACTGTGCTTGATGAACCCATGCTGTAAAGAAAAGCAGCTAGAGGTCTGCAATTTTGTATCTACTATAACAAAATTTTAAAAATGGATGTTTTTTTATGTTTCCTTTAAGAGCAAATCTATACTGACATCTCATTCTGAAGCAAAACTATTTGAACTGGCAATAGGCTGTTTGCCTTTATTCCAGTTGATGTGGATATTTATATATTGATGAGCTTTCTAACATCTAAAAATTTCTGAATTCTGAAACATATTTAGCCTGAAGATTTACAGATAAGAGATTGTGGATCTGGATGGGCCTGGCAACTTACTATTGTTTTCAACCAAAATAGGATACGGTATACGTGTTTGTTGAATTAAATTGAATGGGAAATAACTAAAATGGAAAATTTAGAATAGCCTAACATTGATAGACATTATTGTCTTGCTATTATTTTTGATGCCCTATATCTCTTCCCCTTTGATTTATTTTTATCTTAAAATTGTTTATCATTTTAAAATAAAGTTTTATTTTTTATAAGTAACTGGGATGAATCAAACTCATAATCCCCTCTTTTTACTTCCTTTCCTTCTTTTAAGTCCTCAGTCAGAGATTGGACTTGCCACTTGACTATGTAATCTAATAATATCTATATGACTATCACAGAGTAATGTGTCACTTTCCAATGCAGGGTTCCTGGAAAGTCAGGGTGTGCTTGGCCAATGACAAAAGTGTGATCAGACCCACAAACATTTATGCATGCCAATATTTTCAGAACCTTTTTGATGTTTGATATTTTACAAACATTTTCTCACTGACATTTTTCTTCAAATACAGTTTCTCCATATTTTATTTGTCTTATGTAAATGTGTTACCTCAGGCAATAAGACAGTTTTCTAAAGTCCAGGGTGATCTCACTGCTCCCCTGGTACATAGCTAGAATTTTAATTTCATAGCTTAACAATTCAAAGAAATCAAATAATGTTCACAGATACCTGAAATATCAATGCTGTTCACATCAATATGGAAAGTGACCAGTTGGCTGGATTTATTTGCTTCAATGCCTTGAATCATTTCTTCTTTTACATTTTCATCTGACACCCACTGGGCAAAGAGAAGGTCAAATATGACTATAATGCTGCCATTTCTGCAAAGCAAAAAATGACATGAGAGAAAAAAGTTAGCCTTCTTCAAATGATTTGTGTTCAGTTTATGTAAGATGTCTTTGAAATTCTCCACAGTTATCCGCTTGTTAATCCTTATTACACCTATACAAAGTAGGTCATGTCACATATTATCTTTATTTCACAGGTGGAAGAAAGAGAAATTAAAAGACAATGTTTCTCCAAGAACACAAAGATATATCCAGAATTAGAACCTGATTTTTCTGAGTTCCACATTAGCACGCTACTCCCTAGGTTAAACCACAGATACTTGTGTCAAATTAAACCACGTCACATGGTATCATGACATTTATTCTTATTTTACTGTTTGAAAAAATAAAGAATGTGAATTTGTAATTTTTCATAGATGACTTCTAAGTAGGAATAGGTCTAAAGTAGTTTCACTGATTTCAGAGAAAAATTTTCTATATAGTTTATGAAGGCTTGATAGCAAGCTTATAGCAACTAATTTATATCTACTTTTTCTTCTCCATTCTTAATATAAAATAAATGAAATATGCCCTGATTTAGAAAGGTAGAAAGAAGACAAGAATAAGTGGATTATTGGGAATTTGTGGGATATTCTGTCTCGTGGTCAAGGGTTGGGATTATCTTGCCTACTCGTCTCTGACCATAACATTAGAGTTCAATTACATGACCCAAGTCATCTTCTCTTTTACTTCATCTCTTTCTCTGAAACATGCATTTTCAAAGTTTTCTTCACTGGTGATTTGTTTGCAGTTTAAAGAATCATAAAAATGAATAAATTTTGGGCCCACTAGAAATACAACAGTGATTTTTGCTCTTCTGTCTACATTTCTACTTTGCTACTGTGCTTTTAGGATACAACTGCTTGGGAAACAAACTCTAGCTCTGGTCTTCATTCTGTATCCCTCAGTAAGCTGGGGGTACTCAGGGTTTACTTGGACCCTTAAAAGGCAGACTAAGGAGAACCAAATTTTTCATGGTATGTTTGCTGCTTCTGAAATTTAGGCATTTACATTCATATCCTTGTGATATCTTTAAGTTAATGAGTTTCTTGAAGGACTTCATCAACTTCTGAAGAGTTCTTTATGTATCTGTATGTATATATGTCTTGATAAAACCTATAATAAATTTTTTTTTTCCTCCAAGACTATATACAGGATAAAAATGTTCCTGAAAGATCATAGCAGATCAGCATTTCCTCTCGGTAGGATATTCCTTTTTGGTTTCTGTGCTACTATTCAGGTTCATCGTTTAGCAGAAGTGATTCCTTTCTATGTAGCTAGCTTTTCATGATTGATGTGAACAGGATACTCTGATCAATAATTGCACATTTCACCTCTATTAAACATATTATTTAAAAATGTTAGAATGTTTAACTTTCCAATCATCTGATTAAATCAGAGTATCCAAATCTTGTAAATGTCAAGGCTCCTTAGTAACTATTTAGATCCGGGTTCCCCAAATTTACCCACACATGTAATCACTGCTGTCCTTGATAAAAATAGATTTCATCACAGACACTGTTTTTATCTATTCTTCCACACGTGTTAATTTTTCCATGCTGGCTGGTCTCTAATTTTGTTTGAGAATAACTCTCCATTTTCTCATGGCTTCTCCAACCATTCCTCATGTCAATGATAGTTTTATTCATGGGCATATGACTAGGCCCTGGTCAATGGAACATGAGGGGATGCTTATCGGCAACTTCTTGAAAACTTCTCTATATTTAATCAAATAAAGGTTCATAGCGGACTATTACCCTTCTTTGTTGAATGTTATTATGTCTACATATGATTGCTGGAAATGTCACATCTATCTTGGAACCATGAGTCAAGCTATGATTGACAAGCTAAAGATAGTACAATAAAACAATGAAAACACCTAAATTCTTGATTATGTCTCCGTCATTGTTCCACTGAATTAACCTCTGCTGAAACCTCCAGATTTCTTGTGATGTCAGATGGTAAATACTTGTTGTTTAAGGCACTTTTAGTCATGTGTTCTGTTAATTGCAATTTAAAAAATCTTAACCGGCATACAACTCTCAGGCCTCATCCATATTTATTTAAACAGATGCTCAAGAAAAGGGAGATGACTCTATTTTTGCATCTGATGTTGGCCAACATTGCAATTTTATAAATAGGGAGAATGAGACTCAGAGTAATATAGGTAATCTTGCCTAGAGTTATACAGCTTATTAATATCAGAGAGAGAGAGGAATAAAACCCAGAACCTCTGTTTCCCAGATGTGTTTTGATATAGTTCCCATCCCCCACCCCACATACCACTGCTATCAACACCATTATGAACTATTTGTCAATAGGAAAGACAATACAACACATTTGCCTAGATGCAGATCTAGGTTTTTATTATCTTGCATTGTTACCGGAACTTTATATCTAAAAAGATGCAGAAAATAGCTAGTTGGAATTGGGGGGGGAGGATGGATATTTTATTGCCGCCACACTTTGAGAGATAGAAGCTTCCCTCTTCTTGTCCCTTTCCCTTTCTCCCTCCTCCTCCCCCGCCACCTGTTCTTCTTTTTCTTCTCCTTTTCCTTCATCCTCCATCTCTTCCTTCTCCTTTTCATTGTCTCCTTAACCAACCTCAACCCCAAAATTCTTAAATGGACAGAGTTAAATATGGTAAAAATAAAGTGAGAGTGAACAAAGTCCATTAGTTTCTCTGTCTTCAATTTCTAATCTTTACCTCCTTGGTTGCACAGCACATAGCTTTAATTCTGATTAAATCAGATTTTTCTCTTTGTGTAACTTTCACATATTAAGTTTGACTGACCACTTGCTTTTATTTTATTTGAGTTAGGGAGTAAAAGAGGTAAGGTAATTTTGGTAGAGAGCATACAAATCTGGAATTTTCTTTCACTGAATTGAAAGTAACTGGATAAGTTCATCCTCAGGCATAAAACATCTTCATATGAAAGATGTGTTTTCTTAGTTGTGAATTATACACTGCATTTAATAATTTATACTTTGCAAGGACAGGAGTTACAGATCCTATATCCACATACAGTTGTATTCTTTAAAATTTGTTTCTTATTCAGAGTGAATGTTGAGATAAGAGAGATATACAGTAGAAATCAGGAAAACCATAATAAACATTTGTGTTTCATGTAATAAGAAAGCTAAAGCTGTTATGTTAGTAGTTTAGTAATGATCTCTATCACTGCTGTGAAATTGAATTTATTTATTAAGGTAATGCGAATTCTTCCTTTAGGAAAAAAAAAGAAACAATGGCCATTTTCATTTCAAAGTACTGTTCCAGTGGAATATCTGAGTCTGTTTTTTTTTTTTAACAGATAAATCCTATCATTATACAGAGAGCCTGTGTGCAATAAATCAAATGTTTCTTATCTCTTATTTTCCTTAATGACACTGATAACCTCTAGGGTTGCTGAGTAAACAAAAGTCTTTCCTAACTTGATGACTTATCTGTGCTCAAAGGGCAAAATAAGCTTCATATTGCCATAAAGTGTAAACAGCACTTTATTAGAAGAATCAACTCCTAAATTCTCTTTGAGTCAAAGCGCTTTCCACAAAGCAGAATAGAAAGTGTTCCCAGATGAGGGTAAACCATTTGCTTGTCCTGTAGAGTGGCTCTATACACACACACACACACACACACACACACACACACACAACTTAGCAGGGGGACCAAGATTTGACATTAAATAATATTTTTAAAAGGAAGAAGAGGTAGATTAATGACTAAGTTTAGTATTCTGAGTGCTATAACTTGACCATGTACACATGCATGGGGTGTGTATTTCAGTAAAATCAGTAACAAAAAAGGAAATAGGCATTTTAAAGGATTTTTAGATGTATTTTTCACAGTTGGTTTGGCTATTGTTAGTTAGTTGAGAAGTCAGTTATTTCTGTGTCTTGATTTTATCAACCAGAGTTTAAGGTGAAAATAATTTATAAAGGTAATTAGGAGTCTGTCAATTTTTTCTATAAGTGGAATATGCCATTTTAAATGTGATTATTTAAAGTAAACCTAAACGTTTGCTTGTTACTTTCTTTCCTGCTTCTGAATTTCTTTTCTCATCCTTTTCTTCTCAGTCTCCCAAAGTACCTACCTGTAATTTATCTTACAGACATTTTCATGAAATTCCTTTGCATTGCATCTTTTAAAAACTCACTTCTGATTTAAAAGTAATTCAGCTACAACGAGGTGAAAGCCTCTGTACACTGATGAAGTATATTACTTGAGAATTGTTATAAAATATGTGTCAAGGTTTAGGCACTATATTAGTCTCCTAGGTAGTTTAAAGGAAGGGAAAGAAATAATTCCTTAGCTCAAATAATTTACAGTTTCACATATAGTGATTTTACTATCTAGAGAAACATAAGTTTACTTAGTAAATATCAAAGAAAATGCTCGGGTTTTGATAAACCACCAGACCTTATATAAAAGTCTATATTCAGCAAATTTTCCCAATCTAGTAAAAACAAAGTTATCCAGCATGTTGTAAACAAGAGAAGACAAGAGTTCCATTAACAAAACTATCCTAATAAACTCTGCACTAGATACCGTGCTTTGCGTGGATTTCACTGGTTAGAGCCTGAGGAAGGTGAGGAAGGACCGGGGTTACCTCTCCTTAAGCAAGGTTTTAGTTCTAAAACCTTTAAGAACTAAATTTGAGTTGAAGATTTAATGCAGATCTCCACATTCAATCATCTCCAAAACTGGAAAAGAGAAATTGGTTCCACTCATTCCAGAGCAGAGAAATAAAGTGAAATAAAATCTTTCATGCATGGTTTTACCTTCACAGAATAAATACTGAATAAATATTTTAAAACAGCACTTCGAGGAAAACACACAAACAAAAAAAAATAATAATAACCTTTCCTGAGAGTCCACCTGTGTCCTTATAGCCCTGAAATTAGGCATGAAAGAGGCTATCAGAGATCATAAGCCCTGGAAAACAGGAGTTGAAGCCTCTGTGTTGTGGATAGGAATGAAGACAGTAGATGGAGGTAGGGTTGACTGGCTACTGAGACTAAGATCTCATGAATATGCAGTGGGATAAAGAATGATAAATATAGATAGATAAGTAGGTGAGAAAGAAAGAAACAGAGTTCTAATTTTTTTTTTTTTTTGATATAAAATGAAGCTTTGTGCTTTTTTTTGTGATGGCTTCCACTAAGTGGATACGTTTTGTTCCAATAAGAAATGGCAAGGCCTAAAGTTTCCTTCTGCCCATTAACTAATTCTGTCATTGTTTTTCTAAACATAATCTCTTTTCCTTTGACTTGACCTCCCTACCTCTGTTTGGTCATTGAGAACTAAGGACTCTTTTACTAATGTCAGGACTTCTGTGAAGACCATGTACCAAGCATCTTTGGTGCCAGGCTTTCAGGTTCAATTGTGTCTGATCTGAGACAGGAGATTAGTCTTTCTATAAAGTGAGGTTCTCTGCATTCTCCAATATCCTGGAGTACTCTATGGCTTCTGTTTGATATAAGTTAAATGTCAAGACTCCTAGGCATCTGCATACAGTCAACCTCAGCCTTCTCCATGTGTCTCTGAATGATTTTGCACTTAGGAGAGAGAAACATGTTAATATGAGATAAATTATCTAGCATTATTATTATTATTTGTTACAAATATAAAAGTTTATACTATGCCACTTTTCTCAATCCTCCTGGAAAATGTTGAAAATTTAAAATGTTCCATTTTCTCCTAAAAATAGTAACACTCTTTTACAAATATTAGCAAAAAGATCACTATTTTGTGATCCTGTGCTTTCTATCTATAGAAAAATTTTGAGCTATACTTACTCAAATTGTAAAACTCTTGAGTTTTTATATTCATTTTTCAGATTACTTGATTGAAAGATATCATCTATCTAAAAAAAGAAAAGGATAAGAAAAGGCATATTAAATTTTAGATTTTGTTTAAAATTTTAAACAAAGTAATCTTTATATTCTACTTAGAACTGTATTGGGGTGATTTCCTTCTCTGTGATGATGGGTCTCATACATTTAAGTATCCTGAGCATATTACATTTATTGACTAATTTTTTTCAAAGAGAACAAGATCTATGTATCTTTTGGCAAGTGGTTAGAGAAACTATGTTATGAAATTTTAAACTAGTTGAGGAGAGAAGGTCTCCTACCATTTGCTGAATGTCAAAAGCAAGAACTTTGAAATCCACTGAGAGTTTGTCTTGCAAATTAGGATTATATGTAACTCCGGATGTTATTGTCAATGTCCCTCTGGCTTCATGACTTTTTCCAAATGCTGCACCTAGATGAATTAATAAGAAACAAAATGCTGAAAATGTGAATGATGAATAAGAGAAAATATGCACATTCTGGTTAAGACATAGAAGTAAAGTTCTTGCTTAATGTGTTGGCCCTGGAGTTCTTGTTTTTTTTCTTTGCAGTCTTCGTGTTTCATCATCAGCTGTTTCTTATTTTTTAACTTATGTTTTTAGCTATCTAGTTGTTTTAAAAGATTGAAAATTAAACTTCTTCTCTATCCCATTATTTTTTTTCTTTTCTTTGAAGTCTAACCAACTCTCCAAGCTGCCAAGTTTTGCTTGGTTTTTGTTTGTTTGTCATTGAGATTCCTATTGGAAGATACAGGGATGATCAACTTCCACCAATTATGGGAACTGATTCAGGGAAACATAGTGAGAAATGGACCATTAAAAGTTTTGTAGTTGCTTTCAGATACTTCTTGAACACCTAACGTCAAGGGACACTGCTCATTTTCTGCATGTGGATTGCTGTGAAGATTTCAGTGTGCGTATTAATTTGGAACATAGCTTTGAAACTACTTCTTTCATTCTAATAATTATAAAATTGGCATGTATGACCTTTTGCCATTAGATGGAGACTGTCATTATTGGAGAAGTTATTGAGAATGCTGCAGAAAATTTATTATCTCAATATGAAAAAATATAAGAAAAAAGCTAACAAACTGAATACAAACACGGGAAATAAAATGTGCCACTAAGGCCAGTACAATCCCATTATGAGATTATTTTCTTTGCATATATATTTATATTTAAAATGAATTGCTTCAGGTGAAACTCACACAATGATGAAATCATTAGTAAATGTAATAATAATGATGCATTGACCTGGTATGAGAAGATGTTATTTCTTCTTTTCCCAGATGGGGAAATTTGGGCTTAGATTCACTAAGAAAATTTGGGCTTAGATTCACTAAGATAAGAGTGACAGATGTGGAATTTAGACAAAAGATTGACTGACTTCAGAACTGAAGATCTGTCATATATTGACACAAATCTCCTAGTCCAGAAGGAACTTTAGAATTAACACTTTAAACAATAAACTTGCACTTCGTCTACACAGTTATCATTGCATAATTGATGTAACATATTATTAATACTATTTCATTTGTTTTTTAAACATTCAAAATAACATTTAGATTTGCATATCTAAAAGTGAAAGGCCAGGAAAGACTGAGGAACTGTCATGGATTGGAGGAAACTAAGGAAACATGATAACTAAACCCAGTGTTGGAATCTGCACTGGATCCTGAACAGGTAAAGACATTAGTGGAAAAACTGGTGAAAGTTGAATAAAGTGTTTGGTTCAGTTAATAACATTGTAACAATGTTAATTTCTTGGTTGTGACAACTGTACTATGTGTGTACTAGATATTGACATTAGGGGAAGCTGGATGAATGTCTACAATTTTTGCAACTTTTTAAAAGTCTACTATGGTTTCCAATAAAAAGTGTTAAAAGTATGTTAATGTAAAAGTATGTACTGAAAGTAGTATGTCATATCCTCTAGCGTTCTATTATTGACTTATCTCAAATCCCTTCTTATATTCAGTTGTTCACAATTAAATCATATTAACATTTATAACTATTTATTTTTTATTTTTCTGGTAAAATAGCTAACTTTTGTATTTTTATTGAGCCTCAAGGCTTCCAATAGACTTCCAAATAATTACATATTCTTGAAGTTATTCACAGCATTTAAGTAAGACCAAAGCAGCCTCTTTTCTAAAAGTCTCAGTGAATTTCTCTAATTTATTAAATTGTTCTTATAATTATATAAAATATCACAAGCCTTCTTTCTCTTTAAAATATATTCCTGTATGTAGCTATAGTAGTTAAATAAACCAGAAATTATATTGGAATTATTTTATAAAACTATAAATCATATTTATTACATTTTAATTTACTTATTTACTAAGGGAAAAGAACTAACTCAAAGGTTGAGCATTTTATTTTCTTGGTAAAACCAAAATCATTCACATATAAAAGGTTTTGCCCTGAGGGTTTTCAGAAGGAATTAATATGCCTATATATAATTCATCATTTTTTTAAAAATGTGAAAATGTTCTCAGAAAAAATAAATCCAATACTCAAGTTTCTGCTATGCTGCCATTTTTTAAAAATTATCTTAGAAATGAATAAATGGTAAAGAAGAACACAAGTTCTAAAGTTGGACTGTCTAGTTTGCACCACCTGGCAATGTTGCAAATTTAAGCAAGTTACCTAAATTCTCTGTCTCTGATTTTTCACCTATAAAATGAGGGTAACAATAACAACTAACTCATAGGTTTGTTGTAACAAGATAATACAATTGGAGATCTTTTAAAAGCAGTTGGTACAGGTAATTTAGCTCTAAATAAGAATTACCTTTTTTTTTTTTTTTTTTCTGTCAATCACAAATTGCTACTCAGGCAACTTGAGCTCTTTATAAATCCACAATTACATTCAAGTTGCCTTATACTGTTGCAATTCAAATTGTTGTACTAATAAGAGAATAAAGATATAATTCTCTAGAAATAAACAATATTTTTTCTTTAACTTGGTCTATTTATCTGCTTCTATGGTCAACAATGTTTGAATAGGTTTATGACTTAAATTCTATCAGAACAGACCCACAGGCTATGAACCTACTTTGTTATATGTTGGAACTGAGAACATCATCATTTTTTGTTTTAAAAACTTAGTCTCATGTTTGAATTCTGAATTAAAATCCAAATTATATACCATGTTAAAAAAAAATTCTTTGACGTAAACTACGGTGATGCATCTGGATGCAATATAAATACCTTGCCATGAAAGCACAGCAATGCATACAATATGCTGGCAGGATTCTGGAGATTGAAGTGTATACATTCATCTGAGAGCACTTTTCTGTAGCCAAGTCTATGTGACTTACCTCTTTCTGATCCCTTGATTGACAGCCAGGCCACTGCAATTAATCCAGCACAGAGCACCACCAATATGGCAAAGAGAGCTGCGAACATGACTTCATAGGTGCTGAGAGAATGGCGCCTTGAGGGTACACTTTGCTTTGAGACCATCTTTGGTTTTTGAAGGTTTGCTACTCTAAGGGCTCTGAGAGAACATAGAAGCTTGCACCAACTGAAGAGCACAAGCTCTCAAGTTTTCCAAGAAGGATTGTCAAACAAGTCTATACTAGTCTGACTAGTCAGTGTAAATGAGTTGTGTATGTCCCTTTGGCAACATTATGTCTCTATACATTAAGTAGCTTTAAAAGTGCAGTTAATGTTTAAGAAGATATTAGTGAGTACAGAGAAGCTTAGAGTTGTAAATGTTAATCACCTGAACAGGCCAATTGTCAGTGTGAATGATATTAACTGCATGTTGTAAACAAAAATGATACTTTATCATTTTGAGAACTGGTAGAAGAAATATGAAATTCATGGTAGTCAAATTAATCATTGGGCACATGCACATGATATTTGTAAAGAGTCCCTAACAGATCAACCTTCCACCCTCTGACTCAAGTCATTATTAAGACATTTTTTCCTGTTTTATGTAGGTGTAGACATTCTAAAGATAAATTTTAAGCACATATGTGTGTGTATGTGTATATATATATATATATACATAAAGCCTAACATATATATTAATACTTACATCTCTCTTCCCACCCTCCCTCTATCCCACTTTCTCTCTCTTTTTCTGTATCTCTGTATACATATATATATATTTCTTATTAAAACAATCACAAATTTTGTAATCTTCATTATGTCACCCATGTGAAGTTGTGCAGTGTAAGGGAGTATCGATCTAACCTAAAGGAAAGTCCACTGAAACAAGGCTTCATATGCCCATTTTTTATGGCCTCATGTAGTTATCAATGAACAGGAGTAGCAGCTGTGAGAGGAACTAAGCACTTTTTTGTCTATTTTAAGAAAGTATTCTGGGTGGGGAAGACATTACTCACTTGCCCAGGACTTAATCTTTTTAAACATGCCAATAATAACAAGAGGACATGAGAATTCCACACTCATAACTGTGGTTATGGGAAAACCAGGACTGTTCTCTGATAATTAAAGTACAGTTTATCATGGGAACTTCCACACTTTGAATAACAATGATTTTAGAATTAAAAATTAATAAATAAAACCAAACCTGTTCTGAAGTAAACCAATTTACCTCTTGTTCTGGCAAGTAAAACTGGCCAGAGATAAGGAAGTACTAGGTCAGGGGTATTTCTTTGGAAGGTAATCCATGGAAAGTCCATGAAATGAGTTGGGAAGTGAAAAGTGGGGAAAATAAAGCCAATAAAAGTATGCAATCAAGCCGGAAACTACGATAGGCTTAGGAACATAATCCTGCTGGGGACTGCGTGAGACAGAGAGAAAAGTCCTCAGGATTACCCCAATTAATGGGCAAGGAAGCAGGGATGTTTATTAACCAAATAGCCTTGCTCACTGGTACAGAGTAGCTTATGGGGCTTTAACTCTCCTACTTTCAGCTTACCCTGTGTGTGTGTAGAACATTCATGAAAAGCTGCCCTCAGCTTGCAGAGATGAAGAGAGCCTATGTGGGAAGTACCCTTATAGTTTACAATTGAAAAACATTTTCCATATTCATGGAGAATTTCTACTAATTAGCACATAAAAGACAAAGAGCAGGCAATTAACGAAAACACAAACCCAAGCAAACAGTAAAGAAATAAAACACCATCACACAAATTTCTATAGGTTCTCACTTTTAGTAGATGGTCAACTTCAGTAGTAAGTATGGAATTCCAATTAAAATAAAAAATGAAATATTACTGACCTCAAATATACTAGCAACAATTAACATCCTTAGCATTACTAAGCAGTGGCATTCATCGCTTGTGAGAAAGAAAATTCAAATAATCATATAGAAGAGCAATTTGGTAATATCTATCAAAACTAAATATGCATATACAATTTGACCCCTGAATTAGTCTACTACTATACATCCTAGAGAAACTCTAACACTTGCAGGAAATGAGATGATATTCATTACAACATTATTTTATGCCCCACAAAATAGAGAGAAAACTTGTGTCCATCAATAGGAAAATGAATTGTACTTTTTAAATAATAAAATATTATACACAAGTTAAAAGTGTATGAACTGGAGCTCTATGTACCAGCTTGGAAATAATAAACAAACTTTTACACAAAGAAGCAAGCTATACCCCAGGATCTGGCCCTGCCCATCATCAGATAGTTGATAGATAGATAGATAGATAGATAGATGATAGATAGATAGATAGATAAATAGAGCATTCTGTCCAAAAGCAGCAGAATACACATTCTTTTCAAGTGACATGGAACATTCCTCAGGATAGATCACATGCTAGACCACAAAACAAGTCTCATTAAATTTAAGAAGATTGAAATCATATCAAGCATCTTTTCTGACCACAGTACTATGAGACTGGAAATCAACTACTGTGTTGTACACCTGAAACGAACATAATATTGTAAGTCAATTATATTTCAATAAAAAACAAGAAACAAGTTGCAGAAGAATATATGCAGTGTTACACTATTTAAAGTCAAAACAGAAAATAATTTGTTTAGTAATGCAGTTATATGTAATAAAAGTTTACATGGGAATGGTAAATAAAAGCTTCAGTATCATGATTACTTCTAGGTAGGGATGGGATTGGATAGTATGGGAGTGGAATACCAACCAAGAGGACTTCAATTGTATTTGAATTGTGTTAGTTCTCTTAAAATTTTTGAAATAAATTAGTGAACCATGTTAACTTGACAGAGTTAGATGATTAAGACATATGGGTTAATAGTTTTCTGCATTCTTCTATTATATATATATATTCTTCACTTTATATATATATATATATATATATATATATATATATATACACATATAAAGTGAAAGGGAAAGCATGTGATTGATGTCTCTGTGATATTAGTTCGTCTTTATTAAATAACAACTAAATTTTTAAAATCTTTATGCATAGAACTTTCTACTTTGAGAAATGTGGAAGTCACAGAACCACCGCCCTTAAGTCAGTCATTGAATATTTATAGGAGAGTAAAATATTTATTTTAAACATATATTTAAAAACTTAACCATATAAGTTAAAATGATCTAGATGAAGTAGAAACAAATAAGAACAAATATCTGGTATGCTCAATGAAGAGAATATGTAGCTCTGGATAGGTCAGCATCATTAATGCTCTTAATGAAGCTTTCAGTGAGGAAATCAAAATCGTGGCCAGTTCAGTGATGGGAATGACACATTCCAGTTAAGTGAATAATGAAGTAGGAAGATACTTGACGATAGTGAAAAATGGAGTAGGTAGAGCCAATATTGAACTTTTGGAGACTCCTAGGGGAGATTATAATTATTTTAGCCTATAATGAATGAAAGGATAAGAATTGGAAACTAAGAAAATTAAGAGTGTATAAGCTCTTGTTAATATTATTGAAGCATAAGTGCCAGAGGGTTAAGAATCATGGTGCATAACATAGTCCATTCATTTGCTCAGTGTGATTTTATACTCTGACTGCCCTATGTAGCTGTAGTAATTGCAAACAGTCTCTAAAGATTAAGGCCCTGAGCATTTATAAAATATTTCTTCCACTATTCAGCATAATGTGAGAAACTCCCAATAGCTTTCATCTTTAAATAAATTCCTGTGACTGGGTTGTTACTGGACATGTTTCTTGAATAAAGATTAAATTTTAAAAAAACTAATATAAAACAAGAAAATCAATACTGCTCATCAATAATAGTTTTGGAGATTCTACAGATGATTTTTTTTCTCTGAAAATGTGTCCAAATACTCCAGTGTAGTCAGTCAATTAACACTTAGGTGACTCCTACGACTCCTGGTTCAAGGATGACAGAGCTGTATGAAATACACATCTGCTTGTCTCCAAGGCTGGTATGTTTTTCTTTGACTTTTCATATAATTTCGACACAGTATTCTAAAACCTAATTGATAAGTCTCTTTATATTTTAGGTGTTACAAGGGACAGTAATCTTTCTTTGTGAAATATCTGAGGACTTTGATAAATATCTTATGGGGTGAAAAAAAGAGTAGGTCTTTAAATATTGTTAGACATCTTTGTCAATGAGGATCCTTAGATACTGTAATTCCAGATCACTAGGTATTATTTTTTATAGTTTTGACACTTGAGGAAAAATTTGACGGGATGTAAAATTGTGGTGCCATATCATCTTTCCCTCAGAAGCTTGTAGGTATCCCTCTGCTATTCTCTGACACCAAGTATTGAGCTAGCCTTCTTTTATGACTTTCTTTTATCTTCTGATTGCATGTGCATCATCATTGTCAGCCAGTTTTTCTTTATGTGTGTGTTATTTTTAGGGCTGATGGATTCTATATATTCCTTGAGTTTATACATATGTGAGAAACCTTCCTCTTTCTTTTATACTTGAATGATACTTTTCTGGGGATTATATGCATGGGAAAATGACAAGTTTATTTTTTTTCCTTGGAATTCTGAAGATATTTTTCTAATATTGTCTTTCTGACACAGAACATAATTGGGAAAATGTCTAAAACTAATTCTCTATCTTACTTCTGTATGTGACATGTTTTATATCTGCTTGATTGCCTAGAGAATTCTTGTTTCATACATGAGGTTCAATAGAAAATAATTTGGCATTGATTATTCTGAATTGAGTTTTCTTGGAATGTTGTGTACCTTTTTCAGTTTCCACTTCATTTAAAAATTAACCTTCCTTTATTAAAATTTTGAAATTGTTTGTTGTTCAATTTACTAGATGTCTTACTGGGGGTTGGAGTCCAATTTTTTTAGGTTGGATTCTCTTAGTTATTTCTTTATATTATTTATACATTTCTCCTAATTGTTACCATATCTGTAACTCCCTCATACATTTTAATTATATACGATGTTCAACTCTGGGTTTTTTGTTCTCTGTTGTTTGTAATTTATTGTTAGTTTGTATAATGCTGCTGATTCAGATTGCAATTGGTTTTTTAAATCATAATCTTTCTCTTTTAACCACTTCTGTGTTTTATTATCTTATTATTGTCTTGAACTTATTTTCTTATTAACTTATTTTATAATAAATAGTACTGTAGAAAACTTTCCTTTTGTTGAATTTGCTTCTAGAATCAAAGTTTTGGGCAACATTCTATAAACTAGTCTCTTCCCCTCTCCCTCCCCTCCTTCCTTCTTTCCTTCTGAGGTATATTTGCATGGCTGCCTTGCTAGTACTTTTTATTTGGTTCATGCTTTACTTAGTTCTCTTAGACTCTTTCCCATGGTTTTCCCATAGAGTGGGTGAATTCTCCATGCTTTTGTATGAACAACAGTTTGAGGAATGCATATGATCTGCTTTTTTACTTTTTGTAAACTGAGGGGTTGGGGGAAGGTGTTGAGAGAGGAGAAGAAACTCATAGGAGGCTATATACCCCCTTTGTATGATGGCTCATATTCCTTTCTCTCTTCTGCAATTTTACCAAACACCCTGTCAAAAGGTTCCTTTGTACTAATGTGGGATTTTTTCTGTTTGTGAATGTGTGTGAGGTACAACTGTGCTGCACACTCTTTCCTACAATTTGATGAATAGCGCTGAGAGATCACAAGGCCCTATGGTTTTCTGCCTGTCTCCACTTAGATGCCCTAGCGTCATTAGCTACTAGGGGTCGCTAGTCCTGAGATATTTTCTCTTTTCTCAGGCTGCTGACTCACCAATTTGACCTGCTTTTCTACAAATTGCAGGATATTAATGAAAATTAGAACTTTTTTGGAGTTCTTTTCAGCAATACTGGTGGAGAGGATAGGGTTTATAGATGACTGATAGAAAAAAGAGCCATGTTGAGCTTCATAATATTCTTGCTATTGGATATAGTTTTTGCCATGAACTTTGTTGTGTTTTCTTTTCTGTTTTGTTTTGTTTTTTTTTTTTTGCCCCTGCTGGTGAATTTTGGCTAGCTTATAACTAGTTTATAACTCATTCAATTAGATTCTTGAGAAGGGTGCTTTAAACTTCAGCTTTAATTCAGACTTTACCCAAAAGTCCATCCAATGTAATTTCTGACCTAAAGACTATTCCAATTTTATTCAACTAAACTATACCTAAAAATTAGTTTAGATGTCATACCAAAGCTTCCTGGCTCTGAAAAAATTTGAGTACACAATATTACTTAGTTCATTTAGGGACAGTGTTTTCAGGTGAATGCTAGTTTACTAACGGATACATGCATGAAAATTGAAAATGAAGAGAATAAAAATCCTTTTAATTTATAGTAATCTCTTGCATCGTTTAACAGTCCGATCAAACAGGAGTTGGATTCCTGTACTACTTTTAGGTTGACAGTAAAAAGAAATCCTTTAAAGTTGTTACACACTGAAATATTCTGTTTAAATTGCAAAACTGCATCTCTTGAATTAGTAAAAAATGTATCTGCCATTCAAAGAAGGTGGTGTGACGTGAAAAACACACTAGTCCTATAGACAGTACACCCACCTTTACATAGAGACATGGACCTTGCCTATGCAACCTGGGGCATTTCACTAAACCTCTTTTTGTGCTACAGTTTTCTCATCTGGAGGACAAAGTTATTGATCTTAAAATCACTTTCATTTCTAAACTTTCCTGAGTTTATGATTTTTATGTTCCCTTCCAAAGGAAAGTATACAATTTATGTCTCTTCACCTTAAAAAGTCTTTGTTTCCCAGATTTCTTTCAGAGATTCACCTAAAAATCACCTGTGTGAGACAAGGTCTTTTCAAACATTTTCTTAAGATCTTTTCCTTCATCTCTCCCACCAACCTTTCAGTCTCATTGCAGCTTTTTTTATCCTTCTCTTGTCTGACTACAGTGAAATCATATTTACTTTCCCTTTGCTAATGCAAATTCTGCTTCCCCATTCTTCATCCTTTTTTCCTGCTCCACACGTGGCTTCTTACCTTGCCATATGAAAGTCACTCTCACCAAGCATATCTCCCCAATCTGCTTTTGTCTGTAAAGTGGATTATGAAACTTTTGAATCAAAGGTATTATACCTGGACATGCTGAACTGCATAGCACTTAACTGTTCCCAAAGAGAACTCTATTCATGACAGTATTCAAAAATAGACCTGTATTTCAGGAAAGAAAAATGAGCTAGGCTGGGAGAGATTGGTTTTTTCTCGTAGGGGTTGCCACACTTTTTATAGCATCTTAGTTGGCTAGTAGGGAGCTTTGAAAAAAATATCAGTATGTTTTTCCCTGTCACCTGCTAGCTTAGGTCATTTTCAAAGAAACCCCCTATGTATCCAGAATCCTCACCAATTCACAACCCCATGATTTTATATTATTGTGGTGGCCACATCTGTAGCTCAGGCTGGATTTATCATCTCACCATGTTACTTTTGAACTTTAATCATCTTAGTGCCTGGAGGTCAAAAGAGTTTTTGATATTGAAAGGGAGTCAGCCTACTTGTCAAATTTTCTCAGTGCTTTTTTGTCTAATCGCCCTGTTATCAGCACCAAAGTCTTTGGTCAAGCTGTACTTTTTCCACAGAACAAATTTTCCACATTAACTTGCTAAAGCAGTTTTCACTGTCATGTCATTAAAACAGTTCCAGAAAGCTCATCTTCTTTTCTTTTCTAACTGAAAGAATAAAGATAAGATCGAATTAAGAGACCATCTAGTTAAGGAAACTAAAGTTTTCAGCTTTGATCCAGATGTCAAAATTCCCACATAAAATTTTGCACTTCATTTTATGACTATGCCTTTTTAGATATCACCCACATAAACCCTTTTGGTAATATTGTTTACTAAGTATATGCATAGCTTCTTTACATGAATTTTGTTTACTTCTCCTTTATTATTGAGTGTCAGTTCCTAGATGAAAGTGGCCAGGTATGTAGTGAGCTTTTGCTTAAATAATGTACTGTATCCAGAATTATGTGTTTAATGAATGTTTCTTGCTGCTACTGCTGAGTTGGGACTACTGACAGTAAAAATAAAATAAAATAACTTGCCACTGCAAGTTGTTGTTAAGTCATTATTTTAGGGTGACAAAGTCAGTGACAGAGGCATGAGTTTGGTGAAGTTGGTTAGACATAAGGAATTAAGTAGGGTACATATATGTTAATTGAAATTTCTTACACTAGGTCATTGGAGAGATTACGTAAAACTAAGAAAAAATTTGTATAGACATAACTGTGGTGGAGATCACTCTTTCCCTCTTTTCATTCTCCCTCATCATTTTAGTGATGGAACTCCCTTAGTTTTACCTGTGAGCCATGAGCAACAGCTTTCTTTCAGCTTAGATGTGGCCTTGTGATTAATTTCAGGAGAGTGGGGTATGAGAGAAAGTTATATGTGCAACTTCTGGATCATCTCTTTAAGAAGCCTTGCTATAATTTTCTTCTTTCTTCCTGAAGCCTGTAAAATGGGGAAAAGTAGTGGTCTTGGAAGCTACTTGTGAATGGCAGAGCCAGCCACATGCCCTGGCCCTTTATATCTGTGCTAATATGTGAGAGGAAAACAAACATCTGTGTCATTTAATCAACCTATTACTTCTTTACTTCACTTTTACAGTAAACTTTAACTCTGGGTTTTGTTGAGGAATTTAAATATAATTCATGATGCACTTTTAAAAAATTTTAAAAAATGTCTTTAGAAAGTGCTCACTTGTTTATTTGAAAGTAGAAATTCCTTAATTGCTATATTTTAAAAACATTTTTCTTTTTGATGACTAAGTGTTCCAGTGTAGGAATGTATTAGTTCTGAACTTAATAGACTGCCATTAGAATATTAATTATATGTCTATTTTTTCTTAGTTTCTTTAAATTTTTTTCTAATTCTTATGATTTTACAGTATTTATACTCCATTGTAACCTTCAATTTTCCAGGATATCCTAGATTAAAATTCAGATCATCCTAAACATCTTTTGGACAGTGGACATGTGTGGATGTACTGTTAATATAAGGCATTTGTTTTGAGAGCTCAGTTTGCCATCTCCCTGGTTTGCAATGGTGTCTAAAGGACATTAGATCCCTATGATTTATCTATACCATTAACAAAGTGGAGATGGTATTCTTTAGTTTGTGAAGTTCTAATATTTAGCCAAAATGTGAAATCCTTTGATAAAGTCACAAACTATTTGCAGCATATTCTAAAGCATTTAAAAAATGTCTTCTTGTTGGTTTTGACTTTAAAATATCCAGAGCTTTTGACTTTATCTCTTGCTATTGGACATGATAAGCTCATTCACTCAAGAATATACACATTTACATCCTGCTGATACCTTGAATGCACTTATCTACTGTGGACACATTTTCTGTGATCTTTATTTTGCTTTAATGAGGTTTTAAGATGTTAGTTTTGAAGACAAAGCCTGCTCATAGCAGGTTAATTTGAAATAAGCCATGCCAGTCAACTTTCTATCTCTTTGAAGATAATGGTAAAATGATCATATCATTTTACATTTTGATTAATTGTAAGATTAATGTTTTTGTGTGAGGTAGCAGTTTGAAGTGAGTGGATATAGAATAAACCATAATCAAAAAATCATGTTGATTGTAACATTTCAGACAAATTTTACATAAAATGCCTTGAAAAATAGTTTCAAGATTTTGGACATGTAAACCTAATCACCATTTATTTGACACTTCTGCTTTAAAATTTTTTACCTCTTTTCACCAACAATACGGTATTAAAAATTCAATCAAAAAGTCTCCACTTTGTGAAGATAAGAAGGGAAAAATAAACCATTCCAACACCTTACATAATCCTACTATTGTCTCCCTTATATAAAAATTCTGCCAGAGCAAATAAGCAAGTGCAATGACAGCTCGACGGAGGTCTCTGAAGATAAAGAATAAACAGAGATGTTACAGAGAGATTCCCAAACATAGTTATGTAGTTAAAGTGTGGAATTAAAGCATGGAATGCAATTAAAATAGCTACCGCATTTCTTTTCAAGAGAAGACTACTAAAAAAAATGCTACTTTAGAAACATTTTAAGATTCCTACTACTAAGTTAGTATCTACGTTGAACAAGATTTGTTATGTTCACACTTCAATTAAATTCAAACTCAATAACCCTGTGATAAAAAAAGACCCCAACCCTCTCAGATGTCTGTATCCTCTAGATGTTTCTGATATAGAAAATAAAATAAACCCTTCAGTGCAATGATCCAAATAGATTGTCAGGAACTAATCTTGCTCAATGTGAATTGATCCATATTATGAAAATAATGACAGCAACATGGATGGACCTAGAGACTGTCATACTGAGTGAAGTAAGTCAGACACAGAAAGACAAATTATCATATGATATCATTTATATGTGGAATCTAAAAAAATGGTACAAATGAATCTATTTACAAAACAGAAATAGAGTCACAGAGGTAGAAAACAAACTTATGGTTACCAGGGGATAAGGGGGAGGAAGGATAAATTGTGAGGTTGGGACTGACATATACACACTACTATATATAAAATAGATAACTAATAAGAACCTGCTGTATAGCACAGGGAACTCTGCTCAATACTCTGTAATGGCCTATATGAGAAAAGAATCTAAAAATAAAAAGAGTGGATATATGTATATGTATAACTGATTCACTTTGCTGTACACCTGAAACTAACACAGTATTGTAAATCAACTATACTCCAATGAAAATTTAAAAAAAAGAAAATAATGAGGAGAATGTTGTCATCATAAACAGCTTTATGTGTCAGTCAGAACTGCAGCCTACACACGTATAAACACACGTGCACACAGACTCACGTGACAGCACACACATAAGCACATACACACATGCACTTGCACACAATCATACACATACTCAGAATCGCATACACATTCATACAAAAACAAGCACACGTATATTCACACACACACAAACATAATTGGAATATAATTGCCAAAAATGCTGTATCCGTTTCACAAGGAACCTGTTAGAAAGAATTGAAGAGCCAACCTTCCCCTAGCAGAGTTGTTGGGAGAAGTTGAGCTTGCCTAGAGATTTAAGAAAAACAGTCCCTTTGCATCTTGGTCTCTCTCTTCAGCTAAAAGGTAACTACACGTGTTATTCATTTGTTCTCCCAATTATGACCAATTAACACAAAAGACATGATACCTTCTCTCCATCTCTCCCAAACACACTCTCCTTTCTGGTTTCATTTTATCCATTAATTTCTTTAATATTTGGTACCAGCAGGCAGACAATATCCAAAAGAGAGGGTCTAAAGGACACCCTGCTTCTGTGAATTATGCATGAGGGAGTTAAGTCCGTAATTCTGAAAAGTGTCCTCCTGTGCTTTTTCCTGCATCTCTTATTTTTATCTGCTGTGACCAGATGGAATGATGTCATTTTGCAGCCAGTAAGGTAGACTCAATGATTTTATAGTCACATAGGTAGCAATGACAGTGGTCACAACTTTGTGAGAGTGGAATTATCTGCCTGTATACATCAGATGGCTGGGCTATAACTTTAAGCTCGAGTCAACCTTCCTGTGCTTGGGGGTTGCCATACGTGTGACCTCTTGTTAATACAGAGAAAATGGCACCCTCTCAATAATTATAAAAAATACATATAGCTGTATTCTTGTTCACAGGAGAGAATACTCTCATTTAAATACTTCAAAATAAACCTGACCAATCTCTGCTAGAAAACATTGTTGAAATTGGAACCACCAGGGAAAGAAAATAGACTGACTACGGGCTGTTTATTGAGTGTATACTATAAACACTAGATCTATGCCAAAGCAACAGAATTCTCACCATTTGTAATTGTAGAGGACTGTATCATTTAAAAAATATTATTTATACTACCTTAGTAGGAAAGTATCCTTCTCTGCTCCACTGACATCAAGATTGACCATGACCTTTGCTGCGTTCCTCCCTGCAAGTAGAAAATGCATGCTGTCATGTTATGATTTTTTGGACTAATGAAATGTGAGTAAAAACAAGTCATTATTTTTCCCCTGTGCAGTGAGAAAAGCAATTGCCCAGATAGGGCTGCTCTGTCAACCTCTGACCAACAATGGGCATGCAACGTGGGCAAGAAATGGATGTTTGCTGTGTGTCACTGAGACCTGAGAGTCATTTTCTAATGCAGCATAACTTAGCCTATACTGACTGATACAGTAATAGTGGAGGTATGTATATGCAAATAGGAGGCTTTTCTTTTCTAAACGCCAGACTAGAAGTCAAAATCTAAAGTTCCCTTCTTGATTTTGCTAATAACATTATCTTAAACAACTTAAGTAAGTGGTTTGAGTTTTAGCTTCTGCATTTATACAATGAATGGTTTAGATGAGACGAGATAATGTTAGCCAGCTTTAGCATCACTGAGTCTATGGTAAGAGTAACCTTAAACAGCATTGCTAAAATCACCATTTGTCTTATTTCAGGCTGCTACAACAGAATACCATAGACTGGGTGGCTTATAAACAATAGAAATTTATTTCTGACAGTTCTGGAGTCTGAAGTCTGAGCTCAGGGTGTCAGCATGATCAGGTTATGGTGAGGACACCCTTCTGTTTGCAGATGGCCATTTTCTCATTGTATCCTCATGTGGCAGAAGAGGCAAGAGAGCAATATGGGGTCTCTTTTTTAAGTGCACTAATCCCATTCATGAGAGCTTCACCTCATGACCTAATCATCTCCCAAAGACCCCCCACATCCTAATAATGTCACATTGGGAGCTAGGATTTCAACATATGAAGTTTGGAGGAACACAAACATTTAGTCCTTAACACCATTATCTAGCTTTGCTGTAATCTCTTTCCTTTCTTTATTTTTTTATTAGGTAATTGGAAGGTGGTTGCGTAGAATACTAACTCAATCACCATCAGTAGCTTGCACATATTAAAACTCATATATCACCTAAAACAATTAGTAATTTGATTTAGTGATACTGTTATCCTTTATGACACCATACTGGATTAAACTGTGTAATATATAACAAGCACACTTGATCTTGCTGCTGTATGAAACCAGCTTTTGATCTCTGATTTCTTGTTAAGTACAAATAGCATGGCCAGGCTTGGGCAGTGAGAAAGATACTGCCAGTGGGATGCACCATGTAGATGTCACTCTGGGTCTTAGTTACATTAGAGAGATCACTGCAGTGAGTCCCAGCAATATATAATCAAAGAGTTTCCTGGTGTGTGGGCTTTCTTTCTCCCCCAAGAGGTATATAGAGAGGATGTGAAGAGGTTATATCTTTACCATTCAAAGTTTAGTCTCTGAACAATATCTGGAAGCTTGTTAGAAATGCAGAATCTCACCAGAATAATTTACCAAGAATCTCTATTTTAACAAGATGCCCAGATGACTTATACGCACATTGAAGTTCTAAAAGCACAGACTTTTCAAAGAATAAGCTTAGTGAGAAACTCAGAAATTCTCTTTTTAACTGTTATTTTAAACGTCTGACTTGGGACCACTATACCATTGAATACCATACCACTAATATTGGGAAATGCTGCATACTAATAGTTGTGAACATTGAGAATATTAATACTAATAAATACAAATTTGGGGAAACAGCACTAATGTAGGATTAATGTGACCTGCAATGATATAAAAATGTGCAGTATATTAAACGTTTCAAATCGGCTTTTGGTCTTTGCGTAGAAGAATCTGGAATTTTATGTTCCAAGACCTTGGTCACAGTTTTCATTGCTCCATCCTGATTGTGAGGGGAAGGCATTGCTTTGTAAAAAACATTGACTTTTGAATCCTCCTTCTTTAGTTCAAATCTTGGCTTCTTGTTACTAACTGTAAAACTGTGGATAGTTTCTACTTAATTTCCCTGTCAGTTTCCTCACCAATATAATGGGTATAATAATTGTCTAACTATTAAGAGAAAACTTCAGAAAAAGTTCTCCTTTGAGACCAGATATTCTTATGCCTGGTCAGATAACAATTTTCCCTTTCTTAGGGTTCTAATCAAATTCTAGCTAGTGTTTTAATTTAGGGATGCCAGAGGTCAGCACGTTTCTTGTAAGATAACTACACAATTTCATTAAAGAAAAATAGATAACATATGCAATCTCCATACTTTGTTTGGGGATTGTGCTCTCACTCTATTGAATGTATTTCTCCTTAATCTATTTATGGAATAGTTTGCTCCTTTGTTTAAGGTCTGAATAACATTTTTCTGATATCAAATTTTGCCCAGAAAGATAATGGATTAAGTCTCATGGAGACTGTAAGTACATTTCATCATATGTTTTAAGTTCAACCTTCACTGCCCTAAGAAAAATTATTGTTGACACATCCCTTCGGTTATGTCCACTGAAAATTACAATGCCAGCTTTGAGCAAAAGACTTCTCACACTATTGGTGTTTCTGCCTTCAGGCAGAGGGCTGAAAGCAACGTATTACCCTTAATAGACAATAAAGGGAAGATGAAACCCTTGGAGTCTTGATATTTTGTTGTACTATGATTTTTAAAAATCACAGTATGGTCTAACTCAGAGAAGAAACATGTCATTTGGGAACAGATCTTTATTTCATGTGATTATTTTTTAAATAGAGTAAAATGAGATAAAACACATAAAGATAATTTCTTACATTTAATGATCATTTACTACACTATGTGTCATTCTAGGAACTTTACATGTATATTTTATTTAATTCTTATAATAACACTGTGGGTTAGGTGCTACTATTATTCCTACTTGAGAGATGTGGAAACTGAGGCACAGAACATTTGAGTAACTAGCCTAAGGTATTAAAGCCAATAAACACCAGATTCAGGAAATAGATTCAAGGAGTCTAGGTCTAAACAGTAAACTCAGTGGTTTCACATGTGTCAATTTAGGTAAATTAACTTGATTTTTCAAATGCCCTTCTCTGTAGGGTTCTAGGCCAGGCTGGTCCCCAAAGAAATGAGTGCGATTTGGAAGGTGGATGTGAAACAGTAACTAGTAAGCTAGGAGGTGGGTGCCATAGCTCCAGGCATCACTGTGGGTTTCACATTGTTGCTGATTGGCTAGCTCGTCTCAGCATGGGGCTGCAGCCAGCACAGAGTTCCTTCTGGTTCTTTAAGCTGTGGGCCAAGCTCTTCTGCAGTGCCAAGGTGAAGGCCCCCTGCTTCTTCTGCAGGTCGCTTAAGGCTACATGTTGCATTAGAAACAGTAAGAAAAGCAATGAATGACAGGTATGGGTTTTAGTTTATCCTCGTGGGTTTTGGTTTGTCCTCATGGTTTCTTATTTATTTTTCATTTTTCTCATTTTAGATGCAGATTTTATTCAAAATTACTTATCCTGCTGATCTATAGCCTGTCCCCTCCCGAATGCAGAGGCAACAGTCTTCTATAGCTTTCACTAACTCTGGTCTGTGATTCCTTGTTAGTGACTTTTCTCTGATCCTCCGACCATACCTTTCCTAATCTTTCCTTTTGTTCATTCTTTCATAATTGTGGAGAATCTAATCTCCAAAATGAATTTCTTACTCCATATTTCTCAATGGTTCTCCTTCCCTAATAGAACCATCACTGGTACATATCTCTATAAAACAAAAATACTGATTATCTATAAAAGAAAGCCTTTCCTGATAGTAACCGATTATGGCTCAATGTGTTTAGCATAATGCCAGAGACATTATGATCACTTAGTGATGTTCCATATCATCCTCATCCTCTTCCTCCTTAAAAATTCATGGAAGCACTACCACAAACCTAATCAAAAAGGGGAGATTCAAGTGTGCTTCAGTTAAAGAAGAAATCGTTTCAACCAGGCACCAAGAGTTTGCTTAAATATTTTTTAAAAACATCTTTATTGGAGTATGATTACTTTACAATGGTGTGTTAGTTTCTGCTGTATAACAAAGTGAATCAGCTATACATATACATACATCCCCATATCCCCTCCCTCTTGCGTCTCCCTCCCACCCTCCCCATCCCACCCCTCTAGGTGGTCACAAAGCACTGAACTGATCTCTCTGTGCTATGCGGCTGCTTCCCACTAGCTATCTATTTTACGTTTGGTAGTGTATATATGTCCATGCCACTCTCTCATTTCATTCCAGCTTACCCTTCCCCCTCCCCGTGTCCTCAAGTCCACTCTCTACGTCTGCGTCTTTATTCCTGTCCTGCCCCTAGGTTCTTCAGACCTTTTTTTTTTTTTTAGATTCCATATATATGTGTTAGCATATGGTATTTGTTTTTCTCTTTCTGACTTACTTCATTCTGTATGACAGACTCTAGCTCCATCCACCTCACTACAAATAACTCAATTTCGTTTCTTTTTATGGCTGAGTAATATTCCATTGTATATATGTGCCACATCTTCTTTATCCATTCATCTGTCGATGGACACTTAGGTTGCTTCCATGTCCTGGCTATTGTAAATAGAGCTGCAATGAACATTGTGGTACATGACTCTTTTTGAACTATGGTTTTCTCAGGGTTTATGCCCAGTAGTGGGATTGCTGGGTCATATGGTAGTTCTATTTTTAGTTTTTTAAGGAACCTCCATACTGTTCTCCATAGTGGCTGTATCAGTATACATTCCCACCAACAGTGCAAGAGGGTTCCCTTTTCTCCACACCCTCTCCAGCATTTATTGTTTGTAGATTTTTTGATGATGGCCATTCAGACCGGTGTGAGGTGATACCTCATTGTAGTTTTGATTTGCATTTCTCTAATGGTTAGTGATGTTGAGCATCCTTTCATGTGTTTGTTGGCAATCTGTATATCTTCTTTGGAGAAATGCCTAAATATTTTAATGGAAAGCGTGTTCCTTCACAAGTTCTCAAATGGAAAGCCATTATATTTTCCACCTCTAAAGCAAGTATTTTAAATGTTCTTCACCAATAGACTCATAGTGTTATCTGAGGCATGTTTATTCTTTAGGCTTCCTTTTAGCTCAGCAATAATTTCCAAACCTCGTAACTTCTGCTAACTTGAGAGAAGATTCTATTTTCCAGCCCTTTCATACTCCTTTTCACCCCCTTCACATCCTCAATATCTTAACCTCTAGTGCCCAGACTTCTCCCAACTGTCTAACAAAGCTCTAAACCCAGCCAAACACTATGGAGAAACTATACAGCCATTCCTTTACTCTACACTCCTGTTTTGACATCTCAGTGAGTCTAATTACATGTAGTAATTTCCCAGTGCCAGTTAAAGTCAGAAAAGTGCTTCACTGAGGCATTCTTGCAAAATATGACAGATGGGCTCATTAGTCCTTTGATTCATAAAACCCATGGTGCTGTTTTGCTTAAAATAAGAAGCACAAAATAAGCAAGTCCCTGATAGGTTTAATTCAGAGTCAGACCTAAGTAATGCCAACTCTGCAGATTCATGCAAAGGACTGTGCACATGAGTGCATTATGCTTTGTGAAAAGTTACGAGCTCTAAGCCCATAAGCTGTGAGCCCGTTAGGAAAGGGCTGGGGATAACAACAGCTAGACAATAGATGTACAGAAAAGCAAGAGTGACTTACTAAGTTGCATGCTGTTTACGTTTTCTTGATGTAAATACAGCATTAGAAAGGATGAAGAAATTAAACAATGAGCCTTAATAGAATGTCAAAAAAGTAAGATGCCAGAGATTTTAAAGGCAAAGAAATCCCTAGCAATGCATGACTAATACAATACGGAATAGTATCTGTTCACAAAGAAGCCAAAATAGAGGAAGACATCTTTGGAATGTCGACACTAAAATCTCTTCAAGAAAATGAATAAAGTAGCTGCATACCAGCAGAAAAGTATTCTTATTAAAATTTTCATTCATATTGATTTGGTCCTCCATGTTTTTTTGTAATCAGCAAATCTGCCTGGTAGGACTCCACAGTCAAATCTGAATTTAAAATTATGGCTAGTAGGTTTTCAAAACTTATCTGCTGTCTTTCCTTTGAATGCAGCTTAAAGGAAATCTGCATATATTGTAATATTTCTTACACTTTAAAAAAATAATTTAAAAATCAAGAGATAGTAAGAAAGGAAGTCCCATAATGTAAATCTTTATTGAGCAAAAGGCTTCCACCAGTAACCTAAAACATCTCTGTTGTTGGAGAAGCTATGGTTCTTTCAGTTTCTCCTGGGGTGTGTCTGTTTCTGTCATTGTCTTCCATGGTATGTGAATCGTAAGATATATCTTAATCTTTAGCAACTACTTATGTAGTTACATAGGTAAATCATTTAAGAAATTTAAATATATATGCAGATAAGAACTTCTCAAAGTTTCAAATGTTGTGATAATATTATCTTACTGGAAAACTGTTTTGCCTTATACCACATTCAGGAAAAAAAAGCTTAAAAATATCTTCCAAATATACTTGTACACAATTCTCTTACATATTTTGATGATTCAGATACATCAGTATTCTGATCTTCAAGCAGGCTTGGTGTCAAAAGCCTTTACTAACCTGAATGAAACATAACAATGAAATATAATATTTTTGGGTGGGAAAAGAGAAAGACAGTAACATTGATTTTTGGCTCTGCACCAGACTCAATGCTATGAATGTGACAAATGTTAACAAAATATCTCTTTTCATTCGTATATTTATTCCCTCCCTAAATATTTGCAGGAAACCTTTTTTAACTCTGCATACCTTTTTCTGTAATGGTCTTTGTTTTCCTTTCTAGCTTCAAGGACACACAATTGCTTTATTTTACAAACTCTTGTTTAGCTACTATGTATACAGATAACCTAAGTACTTGTACTTCACAGATACAACCTCATTTAATCTTCATATATATTCTATAAGGTAGGAATTAATATAATTCCCTTTATACGGAGGGAGATACCAAGGAATAGAGAAGTTAATTCACTCTTCCATTGTCGCTTAGCAAGTTAGCGGCAGATTCAGAATTCAGATGATCTGGCCACAGAGAGGTGCTCGAATGTGCAGTGTTGTGATGTGTAACAAGAAGCTCCATGAGGAGCTGAATTCAATGACTTCCGCTCTCTGATTAGAAGACTTTCTATTTCTTGGTTTTATTAAAACATCCTTTCTGATAAATTGGCCATCTCAATAAAATGTGTTCCATTATTAAGGTCTGTTGAACTCAGCTTACATTATTTCCTTCTTAACAAAGATTTCTATCATTATAACACTGTACATTTTCATTGATAAAATTTGAAAAATAGGGAATTCCCTGGCTGTCCAGTGGTTAGGACTCTGTGCTTTCACTGCTGTAGGCCCAGATTCAATCCCTGGAGGGAGAACTAAGGGCGCGGCCAAAAAAAAAAATTTTGAAAAATAAAGAGACGGGAAAACGTGTTGCCAAATGGTTTACCAATTATACTAATAGTATAATGATAATATATTTCAGTTCTTCCTAGCTTACCCACTTGTCACAATATGAGTTCTTTTTACCACAGGAATTAAAAGAACAACAAACAAACTGTTTACTTAAATGTTATGAAATAAAAAATTTTAAAAAAAGTCTCCCCTCCCCATTCCCATCCTCCACCACACCTGGTTTAGAGTAAATTAATCCTATCTGGAGTTTTTGATAAAATAAGATGCCATTGGAACCGCTTTCATTGTAACTTAGTTTTGCTGGTTGGTTAGTTGGTTCTTACAGAGAGTGATTGGCTCTAAGCATCAAGTTAGCAGGTAAGGTGTATCTAGCAGCAGTCCTCTGAGAATGGATTCAGCTCGCCGCCTGCCACTTGCTCATTTGCGTGTGTCTGTGGCAGACAGTGTTAGCTGCATAACCAAAATTCTGCTTCCCTTCTTCTTTGCTAACAGAACCCCAATTTTGATGAGAGTGTCAATGTGTGCAGCCCTCGACAAAGCATCACGATTAGTCTAAGCTTCAACCTACCTATTTTCCCCAACTCACTTGCTGTTATATTTAAGAAAATAAAGTCAATATGCTAAAGATTCAAAAGAAAATTCTTACCTTTTTATATCATTAAGCAGTTGTTTTGATGCAGGCAGACCCTCCTTTTGGATGATGCTATGCGAATAAAAACTATTTGTTTTAGTCACAGCTGGTAGAGGACTTTAGTTACAGTCACGTTATTTATTACTAGTTCACTACCAGAAGTAGAGCTACTCAGTGGTGCTCTATTTCCCCAAAGGCTGTCCCATCACATTTCCATTCACTAGCTTATTTTCCCTCAAGAAAATGTCATAGATGCGAGGTTCTAATTGTTCTTGATTTAACCCCTTTGTCTTATCCAGGAGCAGATTTTGGCAACATTCAAGACCAAAGCACTGTTCCCTGCACATGTGCTTCTTCCATGGCTACTCTGTTACGTCCTCTCCTCCCAGATCTTTAAAATACAAAAAGTTTCACCAAAATGTGTCTGGGGATTTACATTTTATCATGAAATGGGCCTAATAAACGTGTTTGCTCAAATTGTTCTTCAAATCAGGAAACTGTTCGTCTATTATTTATTTAATTATTCCCTTTTCTTCATCCATGTAATTCTTTTTAGAATTCCCAGTTCACATATAGGAAAACTTCTGGCTTTAGTATCCATGCCTCTTAAATTTTAAGTTATTTTCATATGTATAATGTTTAGTACTTAATAGATATTCCTATGTAAGCACACACACAGGCTTTTTCTTCTGGTGTCCCAATTTCTTCAGTTGGTCTTTTATGTCCTTGATTTATATGACTTCAGTATTCAATACACTTCTTTGAACTTTTCAATTTGGAACTGATGTTCCTCAGCTGAAAACAGTGTTTAATTGTCTCAAAATTTTCTTGCATTTAATCCAATTGAAAATCATGATGCAATATTTCTCCGGAAAGAAAGAATTACTCTTTGATCTGTGACATTTCCTCTGGTGAAATGCCTCTTGCAACACTTACTTAAGGAACGTTCACGGGATCAAAATGAACTGTGGAAAAAATTGCAGAATATAATCTGTGCCAATTCAGGGCCTGTCTTGTGTCACCAAAATTCTTACTGAGAACTCTGTAAGCACTGAGTAACTAGTAACGGATGAGATGTAGCCACAATGGAGAATGGCACTAGACAGCCCAAGGAAGCTATGTGATGAGGAAGGTATAAAGATGGAAGGCATTCCAGAGCTGACAACCTACCTGTGCTGAGGTGGTACCCAGTCAGCCTTTTCTCTTATTAGCACAAGCATGTCCCAAATGCAGAGTGATTTAGAAATGTTGCAAACTGCGCCTGGGAGCCACATGACTTCCACACTACATGTTGTGTGACCTGTCCTGGATCCTTTCTTAAAGGTAAGTCAACTTGATACTGGGTGACATTTACTGTGTCTCATGAGTCTTTACAACACCACTGTTACTGGTCAAGGAGAGGGGGGATTTCATTCTTATCTTCTACTTAAAATATTTTCTCTTGTATCTTGTAGTGGGAGATTTGTATTGATTCTTCAGGTGTAACAATTCTTTGTCTTGTTTTTAAATGACTGGTGTGCTCCCTGTTGAGGTCCTGCTTAAATGAACCAAGTTTCAAATCTAGTTTTGTAAGTTGGGATCACTTGCATTGTACTAGCAGCTTCACAGTTTCGTTCCTAAAATCATCCAACATACTTTACTATCATTGAAACTCTTGATATCTCTCACATTCATTAAGAATTTTAAAGACATTTTTTTTGCTCAAATCATTTCTTTTTAAAAAATTTTTTTATTTCTTTTATTTATTTATATTTTAACATCTTTATTGGAGTGTAATTGCTTCACAATGGTGTGTTAGTTTCTGCTTATAACAAAGTGAATCAGCTATACCTATACATACATCCCCATATCTCCTCCCTCTTGCGTCTCCATCCCTCCCACCCTCCCTATCCCACCCCTCTAGGTGATCACAAAGCACCGGGCTGATCTCCCTGTGCTATGCGGCTGCTTCCCACTAGCTATCTATTTTACGTTTGGTAGTGTATATATGTCCATGCCACTCTCTCACTTTGTCACAGCTTAACCTTCCCCCTCCCCATATCCCCAAGTCCATTCTCTGGTAGGTCTGCGTCTTTATTCCCGTCTTGCCCCTAGGTTCTTCATGACCATTCTTTTTTTTTTTTTGATTCCATATATATGTGTTAGCATACGGTATTTGTTTTTCTCTTTCTGACTTACTTCACTCTGTATGACAGTCTCTAGGTCCATCCACCTCACTACAAATAACTCAGTTTCATTTCTTTTTATGGCTGAGTAATATTTCATTGTATATATGTGACATATCTTCTTTATCCATTCATCTGTCGATGGACACTTAGGTTGCTTCCATGTCCTGGCTATTGTAAATAGAGTTGCAATGAACATTGTGGTACATGACTCTTTTTGAATTATGGTTTTCTCAGGGTATATGCCCACTAGTGGGATTGCTGGGTCATATGGCAACCTCCATACTGTTCTCCATAGTGGCTGTATCAATTTACATTCCTACCAACAGTGCAAGAGGGTTCCCTTTTCTCCACACCCTCTCCAGCATGTATTGTTTGTAGATTTTTTGATGATGGCCATTCAGACCGGTGTGAGGTGACACCTCATTGTAGTTTTGATCTGCATTTCTCCAATGATTAGTGATGTTGACCATCTTTTCATGTGTTTGTTGGCGATCTGTATATCTTCTTTGGAGAAATGTCTATTTAGGTCTTCTGCCCATTTTTAGATTGGGTTGTTTCTTTTTTGATATTGAGCAGCATGAGCTGCTTGTATATTTTGGAGATTAATCCTTTGTCCGTTGTTTCATTTGCATATATATGTTCCCATTCTGAGGATTGTCTTTTCGTCTTGTTTATGGTTTCCTTTGCTGTGCCAAAAAGCTTTTAAGTTTCATTAGGTCCAATTTGTTTATTTTTGTTTTTATTACCATTTCTCAAGGAGGTGGGTCAAAAAGGATCTTGCTGTGATTTATGTCATAGAGTGTTCTGCCTATGATTTCCTCTAAGAGTTTGTAGTGTCTGGCCTTACATTTAGGTCTTTAATCCATTTTGAGTTTATTTTTGTGTATGGTGTTAAGGAGTGTTCTAATTTCATTCTTTTAGGTGTACCTGTCCAGTTTTCCCAGCACCACTTATTGAAGAGGCTGTCTTTTCTCCATTGTATATTCTTGCCTCCTTTATCAAAAATAAGGTGACCATATGTACGTGGGTTTATCTCTGGGCTTTCTATCCTGTTACATTGATCTATGTTTCTGTTTTAGTGCCAGTACCATACTGTCTTGATTACTGTAGATTTGTATTATAGTCTGAAGTCCGGGAGCCTGATTCCTCCAGCTCCATTTTTCTTTCTCAAGATTGCTTTGGCTATTCAGGGTCTTTTGTGTTTCTGTACAAATTTTTAACATTTTTTGTTCTAATTCTGTAAAAAATGTCATTGGTAATTTGATAGGTGTTGCATTGAATCTGTAGATTGCTTTGGGTAGTAGAGTCATTTTCACAATGTTCATTCTTCCAATTCAAGAACATGTTATATTTCTCCATCTGTTTGTATCATCTTTAATATCTTTCATCAGTATCTTATAGTTTTCTGCATAAAGGTCTTTTGTCTCCTTAGGTAGGTTTATTCCTAGGTATTTTATCATTTTGTTGCAATGGTAAATAGGAGTGTTTCCATAATTTCTCTTTCAGATTTTTCATCCTTAGTGTACAGAAATGCAAGAGATTTCTGTGCATTAATTTTGCATCCTGCTACTTTACCAGATTCACTGATTAGCTCTAGTAGTTTTCTGGTAGCATCTTTAGGATTCTCTATGTATAGTATCATGTCATCTGCAAACAGTGACAACTTTACTTCTTCTTTTCTGATTTGGATTTCTTTTATTTCTTTTTCTTCTCTGACTGCTGTGGCTAAAACTTCCAAAACTATGTTGAATAATAGTGGTGAGAGTGGACAACCTTGTCTTGTTCCTGATCTTAAAGGAAATGCTTTCAGTTTTACACAATTTCAAACGATGTTGGCTATGGATTTGTCATATATGGCCTTTATTATGTTGAGGTAAGTTCCCTCTATGCCTACTTTCTGGAGGGTTTTTATCATAAATGGGTGTTGAATTTTGTCAAAAGCTTTTTCTGCATCAATTGAGATGATCATATGATTTTTCTCCTTCAATTTTTTACTCTGGTTTATCACATTGATTGATTTGCGTATATTGAAGAATCCTTGTATTCCTGAGATAACCCCAGTTGATCATGGTGTATGATCCTATTAATATGCTGTTTGATTCTGTTTGCTAGTATTCTGTTGAGGATTTTTTCATCTATGTTCATCAGTGATATTGGCCTGTAGTTTTCTTTTTTTGTGACATCTTTGTCTGGTTTTGATATCAGGGTGATGGTGGCCTCGTAGACTGAGTTTGGGAGTGTTCCTCCCTCTGCTATATTTTGGAAGAGTTTGAGAAGGATAGGTGTTAGCTCTTCTATAAATGCTTAATAGAATTCGCCTGTGAAGCCATCTGGTCCTGGGCTTTTGTTTGTTGGAAGATTTTTAAGCACAGTCTCAATTTCAGTGCTTGTGATTGGTCTGTTTATACTTTCTATTTCTTCCTGGTTCAGTCTCGGAAGGTTGTGCTTTTCTAAGAATTTGTCCATTTCTTCTCGGTTGTCCATTTTATTGGCATAGATTTGCTTGTAGTAATCTCTCGTGATCCTTTGTATTTCTGCAGTGTCAGTTGTTACTTCTTTTTCATTTCTAATTCTATTGATTTGAGTCTTCTCTCTTTTTTTCTTGATGAGTCTGGCTAATGGTTTATCAATTTTGTTTATCTTCTCAAAGAACCAGCTTTTAGTTTTATTGATCTTTGCTATGTTTTCTTTGTTTCTATTTCATTTATTTCTGCTCTGATCTTTATGATTTCTTTCCTTCTGCTAACTTTGGGGATTTTTTTGTTCTTCTTTCTCTAATTGCTTTAGGTGTAAGGTTAGGTTGTTTATTTGAGATGTTTCTTGTTTCTTAAGGTAGGATTGTATTGCTATAAACATCCCTCTTAGAACTACTTTTGCTGCATCCCATAGGTTTTGGGTCACCGTGTTTTCCTTGTCATTTGTTTCTAGGAATTTTTTGATTTCCTCTTTGGTTTCTTCAGTGATCTCTTGGTTATTAAGTAGTGTATTTTTTTGCCTCCATGTGTTTATATTTTTTACAGATGTTTTTCCCTGTAATTGATATCTAGTCTCATAGTGTTGTGGTCGGAAAAGATACTTGATACAATTTCAATTTTCTTAATTTTACCAAGGCTTGATTTGTGACCCAAGATATGATCTATCCTGGAGAACATTCCATGAGCACTTGAGAAGAAAGTGTATAATGTCGTTTTTGGATGGAATGTCCTATAAATATCAATTAAGTCCATCTTGTGTAATGTATCATTTACAGCTGTGTTTCCTTATTTAATTTCATTGTGGATGATCTGTCCATTGGTGAGAGTGGGGTGTTAACGTCCCCTACTATGATTGTGTTACTGTCGATTTCCCCTTTTATGGCTGTTAGCATTTGCCTTATGCATTGAGGTGCCCCTATGTTGGGTGTATAAATATTTACAATTGTTATATCTTCTTCTTGGATTGATCCCTTGATCATTATGTAGAGTCCTTCTTGGTCTCTTGTAATAGTCTTTATTTTAAAGTCCATTTTGTCTGATATGAGAATTGTTACTCCAGCTTTCTTTTGATTTCCATTTGCGTGGAATATCTTTTTTCTACCCCCTCACTTTCAGTCTGTATGTGTCCCTAGGTCTGAAGTGGGTCTCTTGTAGAAAGCATATATACGGGTCTTGTTTTTGTATCCATTCAGCCAGTCTATGACTTTTGGTTGGAGCATTTAATCCATTTAGATTTAAGGTAATTATTGATATGTATTTTCCTGTTACCATTTTATTGTTTTGGGTTTGTTATTGTAAGTCTTTTCCTTCTCTTGTGTTTCCTGCCTAGAGAAGTTCCTTTAGCATTTGTTGTAAAGCTGGTTTGGTGGTGTTGAATTCTCTTAGCTTTTGCTTGTTTGTAAAGGTTTTAATTTCTCTGTCGAATCTGAATGAGATCCTTCGTGGGTACAGTAATCTTCGTTGTAGGTTTTTCCCTTTCATCACTTTAAATATGTCCTGCCACTCCATTCTGCCTTGCAGTTTCTGCTGAAAGATCAGCTGTTAACCTTATGGTGATTCCCTTGTATGTTATTTGTTGTTTTTCCCTTGCTGCTTTTAATATTTTTTCTTTGTATTTAATTTTTGATAGTTTGATTAATATGTGGCTTGGCATGTTTCTCCTTGGGTTTATCCTGTATGGGACTCTCTGTGCTTCCTGGACTTGATTGACTATTTCCTTTCCCATATTACAGAAGTTTTCACTTCAAATATTTTCTCAGTCCCTTTCTTTTTCTCCTCTTCTTCTGGGACCCCTATAATTCGAATGTTGGTGCATTTAATGTTGTCCCAGAGGTCTCTAACAGTGTCCTCAATTCTTTTCATTCTTTTTTCTTTATTCTGCTCTGCAGTAGTTATTTCAAGTCTTTTATCTTCCAGATCACTTATCCGTTCTTGTGCCTCAGTTACTCTGCTATTGATTCCTTCTAGAGAATTTTTAATTTCATTTATTGTGCTGTTCATCATTGTTTGTTTGCTCTTTAGTTCTTCTAGGTCCTTGTTAAATGTTTCTTGTATTTTCTCCATTGTATTTCCAAGATTTTGGATCATCTTTACTATTGTTACTCTGAATTCCTTTTCAGGTAGACTGCCTATTTGCTCTTCATTTGTTTTGTCTGGTGGGTTTTTACCTTGTTCCTTCATCTGCTATGTGTTTCTCTGTCTTCTCATTTTGCTTAACTTACTGTGTTTGGGGTCTCCTTTTTGCAGGCTGCCGGTTTGTAGTTCCCGTTGTTTTTGGTGTCTGCCCCCAGTGGCTAAGGTTGATTCAGTGGGTTGTGTAGGCTTCCTGATGGAGGGGACTAGTGCCTGTGTTCTGGTGGATGAGGCTGGATCTTGTCTTTCTAGTGGGCAGGACCGCATCTGTTTTGGGGTTCCTGTGACCTTATTATGATTTTAGGCAGCCTCTCTGCTGATGGGTAGGGTTGTGTTCCTGTCTTACTAGTTGTTTGGCATAGGGTGTCCAGCACTGTAGCTTGCTGGTCATTGAGTGGAGCTGGGTGTTAGCGTTGAGATGGAGATCTCTGGGAGGGCTTACGCCTTTTGATATCACATGGAGCCGGGAGGTCTCTGGTGGACCAATGTCCTGAATTCAGCTCTCCCACCTCAGAGGCTCTGGCCTGACACCCAGCCAGAGCACCAAGACCCTGTCAGCCACACAGCTTCAGTGTCTTTTTCATGTCCCCTCCTTTCAGCTTCCTTCTCTCTCAAATCATTTCTTGATTTAGATATAGTTTTAGCTCACCAGAGGATGACGCCAAGTAATTAAAAATATGTATGTGTGCATGTATGTGTTTTCAGCTCATGAATCATCCTGTTATGTTTATCGTCACTGACTGATATGCCTTAGCCCCCATCAACTTTACACAGCATTAGTGTCAGCTGTAGTTATAAAAGCCTCAGTTCTTAGTAAATTTTTTTAAAAAGGAGGCAATAAAATTTGGGGTTCTGTGTTAAGCCACTTATTAGATGTGTATCCATGCTAGTGAGTAATATCATATGCCATAATTAGTGAATTTTTTTTCCTTAAAGGAGGTTCCACATTATTCTGATATTGATATTTGAAATAGTTTCTCTCAGAGGAGGTATGAGTCTCTGTTCAAAACATTTAGTTCCAGTTAAAACAGAAAAGGAAATTATTTTTTCCTTTGGGTAATTTTATGTTACTTGATTATAGGTTTGGTTATAATTTGGGGAGAGGAAATATACTGGTGATGACCTAGATGGAAGACTCAATTCTAAGTGGATTGGTCCATTCTTCATCTCTGCTGTAGTACCTCAAATACACCTGGGCATTTTTCGACTTGTCCAACTGGTGTCTTAATTAGGTGCCAGCTCTGGCAGTATTCTTACTTCACTTATGCCATACATTTCAAATGAAAGATGATCACGATTGTCACAATCTGCTGCTCTATGTGCTGGTGAGATAACACCTTATTGGACTGTCAAAATCAGCCTCACACACATTTAGCATCTTACCTAGTTTCAAGGTTTCTTAATAATTTCAAGGATACAAGTAATCATGAGGCACAAGCAAAGCAGGGAGAGGTCCTGGGTCACCAGTGCAGCTCCTGTAGTGCTTTCTTGCTGTATCAGAAGAATTGATCCACATTAGTATATGAAATCTCTAATAATGTATGCAGTTACATTACTTACACAAAAGAGAGTTCTTTTGATCTTGAAACATCTCCATTTGATTCTCATAAGCTGTATAATTTATGTGACATTTTCCAAGCAATGCTTCATATGTCCATAGACACCAGATTTGCTTACCATACACAGTCCTACCACAGATCAATCCATCTCAAAGTAATCTATAGGATGGGACTCTCCAGTAGCAAGGCCATTCTTTGATTTTTTATTAATGTGTTTAGAAGAAAATTGTCCAGGTGGCTTCCTTTCTTTGTTGAGAAGATGACCAGTAAAAAGAGATAAAGGGTTGTATACCTGTTGCATCAATTTATGGAATAGAAATGTGTGCTCCATCCGGGCTGCAAGTGCCCCAAGAGCTGGCCTAGACTAGGATCTTATTGCTTTATCCTGGCCTGACTCAGATTATGATAAAGATCCTGTGTACTTCCAACCCAGACAGACTTTTCCTGCACATGCTGAATTTCAGTCAGTTTGACATGTTCCTCAATATAGTCTTATATTGACAATATCATATAAAATGTTTTTATGGTTCTCTCACTTGATTACATCCTTTTCAAGTAAAGGTTTCAGAATTTTCCACCCATTTCTTTATTTTTTTGTCCTTTTAAAGACAATATTCAAGGAGAGTAAACAGGCCGATTCAAACCACCATCCTGAATAGCAATTACAATTTTGTTTTTAATTATTGTGTACATCTTTCCTTCTTTTTTTTAATAAGAAAATTTTCCCAAATATATTTAAGTGTTCATCCTATGAGGCAACCTCAGCCATTGTTGGATAACTTGAATAATTTATTTTAAAAAGTTTCATATATATAATATTACTTACTGCAATTTCCATATAATTTTGTAAGTTCTTCCTCTTTAGAAAGCATAGGCTTTATCTACATAATTAGCAATACCTACTAGATGCCTACAATATTTCCAGAGTATATTTTCTGAATATTTGATAAACATGCTTTCCAGTTAACCCTTGGCACTTCTACAAGATTGGATTTTTACAACACAAAGATAACTTATATTTCCACTATTTGAAGTGTGTTAATGACTTTCCTTTGCTTTTAGAAATATAGTTGAAAAATTTGGAATATGATGCAAAGAATTTTAATAAGTGTTCCTATGTTTATCTTAAGCTTCAGCTCCTGCCACTTATCTGAAATTTTAACTCTGAATAGTTTGTAGTTTCATGAATATATTTTGCTTTTTCACGACATCGCTCCTTAGTATAAAGTATTCTCTTAGTCTAGAGCTATCCTCTCCTCCACTCTGTGGCACTCCAAGGACAATGGTGCTTCAAGAACAAAGGACAACCCTGCCTGAAAAAGTTTCAGCGTTACACACCGTACCGGACTCTCATCGCCCTCCCCACCATGTTGCAATGGGTACGAAATGCCTGAGCCCACCTGGGCAACAGGACCTGTTCCTCTCTCGTCCCAAATAAGGAAAAGCATCTGCCCTGTACCACTCCCAGCCTATAGAAGGAAGGTATACGTGCCTCGACCAATCAGTAAACGAAATTTTCACCTCAGACCATTCTTTTGTTTTCTCTGGTTATAAAAACTGACTAATAGCATATGTTCGGGGTCGGCTCTCCCAGACTACTAGGAAATCAGCCTGCTGTCCTGGCAGCGACCATTCCCTCTAATAAATTCTATCCTCTTTGCATTCTACCTTGTGTCTGGAAATTCTTTTCCGAGTTTGGACCATGACACACCCCTCTTTCCTAACTAGAGCCCTCCTTGTATTCTTTAAGACATATTTCAATAATTTTCTCCTCTGATAAGACTTCTCTGAACTCTTTTATTAGTTGGAGACATTATGTCTTCATCAATCTTCTGATCTAAATATCTAATATTTAATAACCTTATAAAAATGATGTAAGCTTAGTTTTGTGTTATGTTTTGGATTGAACTGTCTCACCTCTAAAAAGATATGAAATCTTAACCTCCAATACCTCAGAATATGATCTTATTTGTAAATAAGGTAATCGCAGATGTAAATAGCAAAGTTATGATGAGATCATACTGGAGGGGGCGGGCCCCTAATCCAATATGACTGGTGTCTTTATAAGAAAGATGGACATACGGAGACACTGAGACAGGGAAGATGTGATGTGAAGACAGAGAAAAAGATTGGAGTTATGCTGCCACAAGCCAAGTAATGCCTGAGGCTATCAGAAGCTGGAAAAAGCAAGGAGGGATCCTCCCCTCAGAGGTTTTGGAGACAGCACAGCCTAGCTGTCATTTTGATTTTAGACTTCTAGCCTTCAGAAGAAGAGAATAAATTTCTGTTTTTTTAAGTCACCTTACCTTGTGGTACTTTGTTATGGCAGCTCCAGGAAACTGATACATCTGGATATCTTAGGTATTATGGAAATAGTTAGATTCTTTTATTGTTTTATACCCATCAATTATCACAAAATTTTTTCTCTTAGAAAAAAGTTGGGAGGAATTATATATGGTTTTATTTTTATCAAGTAAGTCACACAAAAATTTCTGTGTACTTTTCTTAGGAAGACAAAGTTCTTATTTGGAAAGAAATTGAAGATGTGAAACTTAAAATAACCTGGTGAAAACCTCAGTTCATAAAGGATACAAATTTACTCTTTAAAATGTTGATATTAAATAATAAGGAGTGTCTTGCCCACTAGACCTGCCTTCAGTGGGGCAATGGAGATATTGTCTGACCTTACCACTGCCAGGAATATCTGTCCTTTTAATTTTAGAGCCGTCCAATACCCCAACTCATGGGGATGAGTGGTCTGATCCACCCCAACTGATAAAACAAGAAGAGATTTCAGGAACAGTGGAATGAAGTCAGTTTGTTGCTATCCACATGCTGCACACTCTCGTGTTGAAAATAAAGGAGCAGGACAAACTCTTTGATTAATGTTCTGGAATTTCTGCCACATCATTTCTCTTAAAAGTAACAAAGATTTAGCCTATCTTCCCCAAAAGATAGTTATCTCTGATTTTGATAAGGGCCAAATACATTCAGATGTACCTTCTAGTCACTGACATTAACTTTATACATTTTCATAAAACCTTGTGATTTAATAATTTGTTCTGGAGTCTTACAGAAATTTTGTAATTAACTATTCTCTCCTTTTGAACAGTTGAAAACATCTGTTCCTCATTTTATTACACTTTCCTCAAATAAAATCCAAAAATTACAGTTATTCAAGGAAAGGTGAACATAATTGCTAATTCCTCTTCAGATTATCCCTTATACCAGCACATGGTAAGCTATAGGATACAAAAGTGGTTATGCAACAACCATAAACATTTTTTTACATTTGTATGGTGCTTTATGCTATTTTTTTCAAGGACCTTCATATCACTGAATACTAAAAATTACTGCCAACACTATAAACATGGTTCTGAGTCACAGTAGGGACTTTAACAGAAACAACAATAATAACAAATCACACTCTAATTATATGCAAAATATATGTGCGTGCATGTATGCTTTTTTTTTTTTTTTGTAGAAATTTGGTTGGGTGGTGTGGTATTGAAAATTGACACACTGTGAGCATTGGCCTAGAAAATAAATCTAAAGCAGAAAACCTCTGTGTCAGGCATGGATGCACATCAACTTATGTTTCTTTTTGCAGCCACCATTTAAAGGAAGTTGAAATTTCACTAGGAGAACACTGAACTAGATTTAATTAACAACTTCAAATCATCACGAAAGAATGCTTTAATGAAGAATGTTGTAGATCATTCATTTGTTCTTTCTTAGAGTCATGAAGCCCTTACATCCATATGGTTTTCTCTGAAATCTTTTAATTAATCTGCTCTGCATTCTTTCTCATAAATCTTTTTTCTTATGGTTAGACAATGTTGAAAGCAATCTGCTCTAAAAAGTCAATTCTCCCTTTATATTCAATTCCAGATAAAATTTCTCATATGCTCCTCAGGAATTACTGCTGGCCATTTGAGGTTTACACATATTCATCTCTGAATTTGCTTTTACAAATTTACCCATGGCAAATGGCCTTTTTTGTTATAATGCTTTGCATTTAAATAGCTCATTACATTTAAAAATTAATGTAATTCTGCTAATATCTCCAAAAGGAAGCAATGATTTCTGTGATCATATTATTGATGGAGAAACTGTAGTTTGGAGGGTTTAAAAGAGGCACCAAGAGATAATCAGCAAGGGAATAGTTTAGTTGATGATAACAAGGCAGGAACACTTATTTTCCAGCAATCTTCACTCTTTCTTTGAAGCAGTATTTTTTTCAGTATGTTCAATAAAGTTCTGAAAGAATTTTGGACAAAAATAGTGAATGCATTTTTTATTTTAATAAAAAAACTTTAAAGTATTAGAGTTATCAGAGTATAAAATATATAGCTGAGAATTTTCACGCCTACTGCATTATTTTTTCCAATTCAAATAGCATTCATCACCTTTTCTTAGAGAAATAGGGTTTTGAAAGGAAGTGAGTTATAAAAGCATCATGATCAAAGTAGCAACAATCAATAACGGGAAGGCAGGTTAAGGAGAAGTATGTATTAAGTAGGATTTATAGGTGGACAAGAACAGATTAGTTAGGTTTAAACGCAGAAAATTATAGCATGGGGAGAAATGATACCATCTTTAAATCTCCTATTAGAGTGTAAAATATTCTGAGTGGATAGCAGTGCAACCCGGTTCAGAGATGTTTATCCAAAGCCAGAAATCACTTAAGAACTGAGAGTTGAGGTCTGAGAAAATGACTTAAATGGCACAGAATATTTTCATGTAGGATAGTTGTGAAGTGGGCAGGGAGTTATCATGAAGTCCTGTAATTAAAGAGCATGGTGTTGCTGGGTTCCCAGGGAAAGTGCTTAGGGAAAGTTATAGACAAATCTTACCTATGTGGATTTACTTAGACAAAACTGTGGTGATACATCTTTCTATGGGGGTCAATACAAAGAGTTTGTATAACCTGATAGGAGAAAGAATTGAAATTATGAGCACTTGGAACCTGCATTTCCTTGCCAACTTCACAGATCTGGTGTATATCAGAATCCTGGACATATGTTTTTTAAATTCTAAAATTTTTAAATTTGAAATTAAGTAATAAAAACACTTCAGTTTTTTAAACAATTAGCCAATATTCATGCATTTTGAATAATTGTGTATTTTAAAATGTCAAATAATGCTTTGTTAAATTCTTGTCATGACCTATTCATATGAATGTTAGCTAGGCATTCATTGTAATATCTTTTCTTCCATTCTTTAAAGACCTGATTAGAAGGGAAATCAGTGTAATATAATGATTGGTAATAATATGGGTTTTTTTCTGCTTAAAAGGTAACTATTTCTATGTTGCAAAATGATCAAGGCACTGCCCAAAAGCAAGAGTTAAGATGAACTATTTGAACAATTGAACATTCAGGAGACTCTTGCAGAAAAGTGAGATTATAAAAGTTGTCAGCTTTAGGACACCTTGATTTTACTAAATTCCCTCCTCCAGTGAGCAAATTCTTCCTTAGTTTAACCCAGTCTCCTATTCATTTTATCCTCTTCTTCCTGTATTCTTAACTTCACTACAATTGTCTTTTCTGTTATTAAAATTCCTACCTCTCCAATGATACAGCTTAAATTTTAATATCAATGAGCGTTCTTTCTTAGTTATCTGGAGTGTTATTTTCATTAATTTCATTTAAAAAATTATTCCCACCTCTTCTCTGCTTTCTCTGATCCTGGGTGGCCTCAGCCTGCGGCGTCTTCAAGAGGGGTTTCAGTTCCTGGCCAGTGATTGAGGTTGGGTCGAGGCGGTGAGAGCACTGAATCCTGGCCACTAGACCAGGGGTCAGGGACAAGGCCCTGGCCCTATGGCTTTGCAGAAAAAGAATTCCCACAAAGACGGAAAGTAGTGAAACAAGTAAAGTATTTATTAGGAAAAAAGAAGTATAGTACGTGTGGATAGACACATGGGCGAGCTCAGAGAGTCGCGCCCTTGTGGCAGTTTGAATCACTTTTACGGGGCATTTCTTCCGTGTTTCCTTTGACCAATCATTTTGATTTGCCTGGTTCAGAGTCCATATTTGGTGTATCTCAGGATTTTCCCACGTGTGCGCATGCAACGCTTAGCCAAGATGGATTCTACCGAAGAGGCCTATGGGTAGAGAGCATCAGATGACATCACTCCCCTTTTGACCTCCAAGGAGTCTTTCTGCACATGTGTAGTTGGGGAGGTCTCCTGACTTCGAGAATATGTGGTCACTTATCTTCTATCCGGGCAGGGCTCAAGTTTCCTCTCTCAACTGTCCTGTTATTCTCCTCTCGGAGTTTCGGTCCACGGGGAATGAACTTAAACTGTTTGCCCTGAGGGCCCATCTGTCTCCTGCCTCTTCTCCATCAAATACGGCTCTTTCCCAGAATTATATTTATCCTACTTTGTCTGTCATTAGCTCTTGGCATGGACACACTTGATGTGTTTGCTAGCAGATTATCTGCTATAAGTAATAAAACATTCTGGCACCACATGACTGTTTATGTGAACAAACAAATGTTTTCTGTGCTTTTTTCTCCTCATATGTATTTTTCATTCACTCTTTCAAACTTTTATTCCAAATGGAAATGAAGCTATAAAATAGTTAAATTTTTAAAGAAATTATTCAAATTCATCAGTACTAGGTTTTCTTTAATGACACAATTTCTCTAGGCATTGTTGGGAGAGGAAACTCACCTCCATCACACAAGGCCAAAGCACCACAACCCTGAAAATAACATTTCTTATTAGAGTGAGTTTGGGACAGCTTATGAGGCTCTCTAGTTATTCAGCTATCTGAGCAAGAATACAAAATATTACTGTTCATTTTCCTATCCAGGTAGTCAATGGTAATTCCTCTTAAGCTAAAATCAAAGTGTTTATCAAAAAGTTTATTGTGACTGTTTCATTCTGGGGTTCACAAAGACAGCGTTCTGAGTGAATAAAATAAGTGCAAAAGTAGAATATATTTTATCATGTTTCTAATTTATAAATTCTATTTAGCCTAAAAAAATCAACTTTTGATATGATAAATGTAGTTAGTCACCACAAGATATTATGAAAGAAGTTATTGAACAGGTTAGGAGAAACAGGTGACTCTGTATGTTGGTAAGAATTAAGTTCAAATATGTTGGCCTTGTGTATCCCCGACCATTACCCCAAGACTATCCATGAACATTTTGTTTGTGTATATTTACAATTAAGAATAAATCATCAAGCTAACTCTAATTAAATAAGTGTAGAAAAATAAGAAATGAGGAAACATAACAGGAGAAGAGACAAAAGGAAGATCTAAAGCTAGAGGGGAAAAAACATACAAGACTGCTGTCTTTCTAAAATAAAGTTCCAAAGCTTCTGTTGGAAATGGGGGAAGATTCTCAATTTGTCCCACGAGTCCCCTTCTCCCTTGGCTAATTTCCTCTGAATATTAATTGCTGCTCTTACCATCAAACCTGGCCTCAAGGGGAGCAGCTCTTTAACACTGTATTTCACAACTTAAGTCTAGAACTTGTAAATAACAGTTAATAGCCACTAACAGCAGCTTAACACAAAATTTCCAAAGAGAATTATCTGGTTGAAATAACTTACTGCTATAGACTGAATGCTTGTGTCCACGCAAAATTCGTATGTTGAGACCTATTCCCTAACATGATAGTATTTGGAGGTGAGGACTTTGGAAAGTGATTAGGTCATAAGGGTAGAGCCCTTATGAATAGGATGAGTGCCCTTGTAAAAGGGACCACAGAGAGCTCCCCCATCCCTTCTGCCATGTGAGGACACAGGGAGAAGACAGCCACCCTTGAACCAGGAAAGGGTTCTCACCAGACACAATCTGCACGTGCCTTGATCTTGAACTTTCCAGCCTGCAGACTGTGAGAAATAAATTTCTGTTGTTTATAAGCCCACCCAGACTATGGTCTTTTACTATTTGTAGCAGCCTGAACGGTCTAAGGCAACTATTTTAAACTTACAGTCCAAGAAAGGAAAATCTTCATGCCCAGGTAAGCAGAGGCTGTCATTAATCTATACCATCTGGGCACAAGCAGTATCATCTTTGATATTCAAACCCATGATCTAGGGAAACAGTTTTTCCATGGTTGGCATTTCAAATTTGTATTCCTTGTCTTCACACAACATCTAACATATGATTAACTCAATCACTTTTAGGGAAAGCTACAGATAAACATAGACATGTGGCCTTCAATATAGCATAATAAACATCCATATAAAACAGACATAAATATCTAATGGAAAAGGGAACTGTTTTTTTATCACAGAAGCCTAGAGCTACCACCTAGTGTCATGTGACATTTTTGTACTGGGATTCTTAGTTGTATATGTAAATGCAACTTTGGGAATTATTGGAGAAATGAAAAGAAAATGAGGAACACAGTTGCTTGAGAAAGTTGGCAGTGAAAATTATAGTATTTTTATCTTTAAAAATGAGAATATTTATATTTTCCCTCTCTATGTTTAATTCTAAAAAACACTAAGTTTGGTGCTATGGACATATATAACCTCCACAGGAGATTTCTCTTTTGTTTTTCAAAGCAGTTACCAATATTTAAGAAAATTCCAAAGTTTTTCAGATTTATATTTCATCAACCCTAGAATGGTGTGCAGGAGTGATTGTCATAGTGGTGGAACAGGTGAAGCAAAATGAGAGAAGAAAGAAACCAAGAAGGTTGGTTTGAACGTATATGCATGGAGTGTCTGCTATGGCAAATATGTTTGCTTTTATTTATTATTGATTTGTGCAGAAAAGGATTTCTTGATACACATTTATTCTTTCATAATTTATTTTATTTAACATATTTATTGAGCTTGCCTACTGTGTCTGTTTTAGGGGCTGAGAACACAGACTGTATTCTATTTAAAAAGCACATAGTTTTCTTCAAATTTCATGGATTTGAGAATCATCTGGGGATTTTGTTAAAGTTAGGTTAAAAAAATATTTCTAGACCCATCACCAAGGATTCTGATTTCATTGGCCCTGGGCGATCCAAGAAGATGCTTTATAACACAATCTCCCAACATGGTCCACAGTCTTTTGGTTTTCTTAGTATACTTTGAGAATACTCGTCCATGCATCAGCAAAATGGATTATGACATTGTGTCTAACTGATCTTAGATCTTAATACACTTTACTACAGGAGGGTCACTAAGAATGCTGAGTCTGGAACCAGATTTCCTCATTGCACAGCCCAGTTTATTTGACACAAGCTCTGGGAACTTGGGGGATTAGGTAAACTTCCTGCCACATTTCCACCATCTTCACCATGGAGGTAATAATAGCACCTCCTGCATAAGCCTGTTTGCTGTTTGAATAAGACAATAGATGCAACACACTAAGAAGATACGTGATGCATTTTGAGGAATCAGTAAAGTTTGGTTCTTTTTGTTTGTTTGGTTTTTGAAAAAATATAAAAATTCTAAGCATAGAATATGATAAAACTTAAATTTATTAGTATATGCCTTATAATGACAACATGATATATTTATATAATTTAAAATATCATGTTGTAATGTTGTCCCATTATGATATTCAGAGTCCCAGAATCCATTATATTTGCATTTGTTTTACAATTTTTATTTATAAATGTCAAAAACTATTGTTTAGATAAGCTATTCTTTACAGTTTCTGCTGTTAGGTTTAGTAACCAAAAAAAAAAAAAAAAAAAAAAAAATTAACTACCATATATTAACCTAAATAAAAGATTTCTATCAATGATTTGAAAGTTGCCTGATATTTTACAATATATGGAGCATGTCTTATTCTTTTTTTTTTTTGAAACAAAACTGACTCAAAATATATTTGATAATTATGCTGTTTGTATAGGTGAGTTATATGAGCCTATTTGGTAAATGAAGAATAGATGTTTGAGTAATTAAAATATATAAACATAATTTGCTTTTCTGACCTAAAGGCCACACTGAGATGAGTTGCTGTTCTTTTTGTTCCTTCATTTGGGAAAAGGAGGGGAAGAGGCTAATATTTATCAAATGAATTATGACCTTATTCCAAGAGCTTTTGAAAATGTACTTTTATACGAAAACTAGAATTTCTATATAAAATACAAAATTTAACAGTTCACAAAAAAACAACCTTTCATGTATTTGATTCTATTTCATGCAGGTAGTAATGCTGTGAGATGGAGACTGCTAATCCATTTTGTTAATGAACCAAAACTTGGGTCCTCTCACCCCCGTGCAGTAAAACCAATCTACTGATACTAGGTTGTTGTGAAGGAGAGTGTAGCATTTATTGTAAGGCACCAAGCAAGGAGTGTGGGCAGGACAGCTAATGCTCTAAAAACTTGAACTCCCGAATGGGTTTCAGCAAAGCATTCTTAGAGGCAAGGTGAGATAGGAGAGTCCCAGGGTGTGTGATCAGCTCCTGCACAATTCTCTGATTGGTTGATGGTGAGGTACCAGAGTGGTGTCACAGGGGTTAACATTATCAATCCTTAGGCATCAGTAGGTCTGGGTTGGGGGGGGCTCTATGTGCTCTTGGTCATCAAGTAGTTAATTTCTTCCATTTGGTGGTTTTAGCAACTGTAAAACAGCTCAGGAAATGTGCGTCAGATACTGTTATCTAGGTACTTCAGAGGGAAGCTAAAGCAGAAGATATGGGGGAGGGATCTATCTCGGGAAGGCCCCATAGGGTCCTGCTCAGTTACAATCTCACAGGTGAAAAGTAGCTCTGAGTTGGGGTGACTTGTCAAAGTACTACATGCATGTGTGTCTTCTTACTTCAGGATCACTCTACAAGTTCTACCAATATCCTTTTCCCTTGTGTAAACAAGAATTAACATCCTTGAGTTCAATTCCTGATATTACCACTTACTGACTGTGTGACTTTGGTCAAATTATTGAACTTTTATGTACTTCAGTTTCCTCCTGAATAAGATGGGGATACTCATTGAACTTCCTTCCATAGGTCTTTGTGACTGTAATTGAGTCAATTTATGTAAAGTGTTTAGAAAAGTCCCTGGTACATGACTAGCACTCAATGCCTGCCATTTATTATTGTCATTTCATTTTTTAAACCAAATTTTCAAAATTACGAGTATCTTAGCAATGAGAAATGTCCAGACTTTCACTGAAATCTTTGAACGACTCTCAGATTTTTTTACACAGACTTCAATGGGAAATATCTTACTCTGAGGTGACCCAGGAAACTCACCAATCTTCTCTTCACAAAGACAAATCCACGCAAAATGGAATGATAACCCTTAGAAAATACAAAATAAGATATATATCATTTATAAGAGTCCACCCAATTTTTTCTTAAAACACGTACTTTTCAGGTTTCCATCACTTACATTTTGCTTAAGTCTTTCATTTACAACTTGTGGCAGAAATTGGTTGAATGGAAACTCCACGGGAATATACAGCCACAGAACATAGTTCACTATATACACTTTTTGCATTCTTTTATATACAATGCATATTCGTTTTCAAGTTAATGAAAATAACCTTGTTTTTTTATTGCTTGTATGAATTATTTCAAATTAAATAAAATGCATATTCCATTATTTCACATGTTTCTCTAACATTCTATTCCATCTGGGATTGAGGAATGCAAGGATCTATTTTCTTCTGAAATCTTTTGTCATAGTTTGAAAGGATCAATGACTATTCCGTGATTCAGTTTCACAAGGCTATTTCCTATGAGCCCTTAAAACTGAGACTCTCAATGCATTTTTGTCTGCTTAAGAATTTTAAATCTTCTTACTTCATTCTGTGATTACACCATCCCTTGACAATGGTTTCACTAAAAGATTTTCAAAAGCTGAGTCCTGGGAGTAGAGACAGGTTTCAACTTTGAATGCTATTTTCTGATCAATTGGACCTCTTTAATCCTCTTCCTTTACTTTACTGTGCTCTCGTAAATAGCTGTCAGCCAGGGAGGAAGTTCAATACCTTTGGGCCATGACCCACTTAAATGCTCCTTCTGCTGGGAAAAAAATCCATGCAGCCTTGAATGTCAGTATTCCCCTGGCACCCTCTGGCATCAGCCTCAGGGGTTCGATCGCCATGTGTATATATAAATTCCAGCCTTTTCAAATAAAATACTGGAAGTTATTACATCTGTCAGGTGAAATAGAAGTAAATACAGACCTGGATTATAAATATTTTGTCCATGTATACACGGTAAACAATAACAAAGCCAGGGAGATATTCTAATATTTGAACCTGTATAATAAATTCTATAGTTATGTGTGATATTCATTACAAATTGGTTGATTATTTCTACCCTACTCATTTCAAGATAATCCACAATTAATCACTGGCACAACATTACAATGCAATGCTCTATCAAATTTATGCAGATGATTGACTTACTTTTTAAAAAACACCGAATCCATCTTTTTCATTTCTGATGCAGTGATTTTGTTAGGAATTTTATTATAATACACTTCTTCAGTTTCCTGGGAGTTTGGACCTATGTAAAAGGACATTTCTTAATGAAAGGTCCATGATGAAAATGAAAAAGGTAAGATGAAATAATGTGCCAAACACTACTATCAGGTTACCGATAGTTATGAAGTTATTTTAACTGCAAGCAGTTCACCAAAAATCCTACTGAATTAAATGTCCATTTTTAATCTTAGTGGATTGGTCATGGATTTCTCCGCCACATCTCTTTTATAAGATGTTAAGTCATGATATTGTACAAAACTGCAAAGGTATAATCTTGTTTAAATGTAAACTCTTCAAAATGAAAACCAATATTCTAATTAGGATGGATAAATCTTGGTTTCCCAATATGCCACACTGAGGTCTTCAAGCTAACTTGGGAGTCCAGTGTAGAAGAGTCCAAAATCTCCAAATAGTAAATGCTGGAGAGGGTGCGGAGAAAAAGGAACCCTCTTACACTGTTGGTGAGAATGTAAATTGATACAGCCACTATGGAGAACAGTATGGAGGTTCCTTAAAAAAAGTAAAAATGGAACTACCATATGACCCAGCAATCCCACTCCTGGGCATATACCTGGAGAAAACCATAATTTGAAAAGATACATGCACCCCAATGTTCATTGCAGCACTGTTTGCAATAGTCAGGACATGGAAGGAACCTAAATGTCCATCAACAGAGGACTGGATAAAGAAGATGTGGTACATATATACAAAGGAATGTTATTTAGCCATAAAAAAGAACAAAAGAATGCCATTTGCAGCAACATGGAGGGACCTAGAGATTTTGTCATACTGAGTGAAGTAAGTCAGACACAGAAAGACAAATATATGATATCTCTTATATGTGGAATCTAAAAAAAAGGGGACAAATGAACTTATTAACAAAGCAGAAGTAGAGTCACAGATGTAGAAACTTAACTTATTGTTACCAGGGGATAAGGGGTGGAGGTAGGGATAAATTGGGAGATTGGGACTGACATATACAACACTGTTATATGTAAAATACATAACTAATAAGAACATGCTGTATAGCACAGGGAACTCTACTCAGTACTCTGTAATGGCCTATATGGGAAAAGAATCTTTAAAAAAAAGAGTGAATATGTATATGTATAACTGATAAACTTTGTTGTACAGCAGAAAATAATACAATATTGTAAATCAACTATACTCCAATAAAATTTTTTTTTAAAAAGCTCCTAAACAAACAAACAGACAAACAAAAAAGAGTCCTATATACTTACCTAGGCTCTGGTTTGTCTTCCTTACAACAGTTTTCTGCAATTACAAAAAAATCTTTACAGCAGAGCTTGTGCTTTTCTAGACACTAACATATTTTACTTGTTATTAAATTTACTTTTGTTTTTTATTTCTCCTCTTTTTTGTATACTCCCCTGGAGGAAAAGGTTCAGTTTTCATATGGCAGTTCAAGATAAAAACAGAATAACAGGCTATAAGTTTTGGCTCAGGTGAATTTAGAGGCAATCATTACTGTCAATCCAATGTCAAGTTTCACACACATAGCATGCACAAAGCAATTACTCTCCTAGTTGTGATTTTATTCTTTCATTGTGATTTTTGCTTCCAACTGGGGCAACTGAATTAAAAAAACATTTGTTATGATTTTTACTTGAGACAAAAAATTCTCTCTGGACTTCTGGAAACCAGAGCAGGATGGAAAAACTATCTCCTACTTTGTGGCTCTTGGAGAGAGATCAGCTGGCAATAAATGAGTTAATATTAATGTGATGGCACCTCCAAATACATAGAGACTGAATGAGTTAGCAACTTAGTTAAGCCTTACCCCATACATCAGGATTCTTTGTTTTGGGTTTACAATTTCCTAAGCATGGTTTGTTGAAATTAGCACACATAGGTATGAGGAGTAGCAATAACTTGTTTAGGTTATTCTCTGCTTACAACTCAAACACACACACACACACACACACACACACACACACACACACACAGAAGGTGCATATTATGCAACATTAAGATTCAGTAGGATATTTTGAGTGCTGTATAATTGAATAGGAATACAGATAAATGTGAACTAATTGATAGCAATTTCAATACAGAGTTGATACTCTAAGCCAGCAGAAAGCATTTTCAAACTTATCCTTTGTTCCTTGAGACCTAGTTATCAAAGGTAGAAATGTGAGTATTGGAAATTTAATATTGGAATATCTGAAGTCTTTTATTCTATAATGGAGACAATGTCATATAAAGAACTCAATTTGCAAAGTTTCAAAGAGGATACTCGTAATTATGAAATAAACTCTAATTTGAAATTTGGGCATTCTGAAAATCATTTTCTAGAAAAACTGGTTAGATGTTGAATGCATCATTTTTTCCCCCTTGTTGATGTAATACCATTTTATCCTGATGGGATTTTTTCCTTCAATTGGAGTTACAAGTGATTAAATTCTTCAATTAGGGTAGAATATTCTCTTTTGCCCCCAAAGCCATTTTAATATGAAAATACGTGGCTCTTCTTAGGAGCATGTGAGATTAATTTTAATGTTTTGATAAGGCTTCAGTATTGCCAATGGAATCGTGTAATTGTAGTCCTTCATGGAAAGCTGTTTAGATACGTTCTAGATATTTCCTCATCAAAATTTGAGTTACTTAAAAAATATATCTGCTATTAGGAAATAATTGATCTGGTGAAGTCATGACCTCTACTTGCCAGAAATATCAGAACTTCAGTTTCTAAATACCTATTAAACTTCTCATACCTTGAAATTATTCATTTATCAAAATTCACTTTTGAACATTTTCTCATTGCAAGGGAATGGCTGCTCATCCTTTAGTTCTGTGCTCAGGGAGAGAAGACTTCCGTAAATTCCTCAGCAAGAGACTCTGGCTTTATGTCAGATATTAACAGTGAAAATCAGTGAGTTTTTGGGAAAGAAGTATAGTTGTTTAACTCAATAAAATATTTTAGGAGACAAGAGATAACAAATAATTGTTACTAATTTTAGCAATTGAGAGGATGAAATCAGGACCAAAGGGGAGTTAAAGTAAAATGTCTCCTCTTGTATAGTTTTGAATAACAATCCAGACACTATTTGATTTGGTTTCCTCAGAAGCATTAAGTTCTGGCTACTTGTAGATCACTAAAATAAATAAAACAATCCTTTGGCAAATTATTTAAAGTAAAATGAATTTCTTGAATACAATCAAATGAATATAATTAACATGGGAAATAAATCCTTTAATTAGAAAAGTCAAATAATTATTTTTCTCCAAAGAAATAAAATTACTGCAATTACTTTTTGAACAGATACTACAGAATTATTTAATAGATAACTTTAAAGAGCCCACAGAAGGAAATTTAACTAGTCAGTAAAATATGTACAGGGCATTCAGGGATTAACTCTCTCCTCCAGGAGATTCCTTAGACCTTCAGCATTTATTTCCAAATCTTAAAATAGAATGATTGTGCAAACTCACAGTTTCATTGAGCAACTATTTAGGCAAATTTATTTTTATCTTAGAAATTATTAGTCAAATAGGGTTTAAAAAGTTAACAATTAAAATTATGTCATTTAGAATTCAGTTTAATAAAACATATACAACACATAAAGTCCACTTATTCTGCCAGTTACGTCTCTCAGTGTTTAGGACATTTAAACTGAACAGCTTCATATTTTAGGAGAAATTTAGTAATGGAGCTGAAGAGAGCTGTATAGTTTTCTAAATTCCAACATGATACTCAAATCACTAAATTAAGATAATCTTTGTTTAAAATAGCATGGGGAAACAGTACAAATATTTAGCAAGATTCTCACTGCAGAGCTGTTTAAAATTGTTAATTAGAGCTGGATATTGTTCATGAATTTAAATCATAAATGAATAATTTAATACGTAAGTAGTGCTACTGCTGCTTATAAGAGTCAGCAAAGTTTATACTTGGAATAAACATATTATCCTTGATACACACACTTCAAAATTAAAAGAGATTTCCCCAGAGATTTGTATTTTCTCTTTAAAAAAGGTGTGAGCAGTTATTTCAAAACATAAGTAACATTCTTTAGTGTAAGATATATTGCTCCTCACAATAAGATGTTTAAGTAGCCTGAATTAGGCAATAAAATTTTCTATATTTTAGCCCATCACTTTTAGGAAATATCATGTTGTGATTAAGAAAGTGGGCTCTGGAATCAGATAGATTTGCACATGAATTTGTTCTGTGTTCCTTACTGTGTGACCTTTTCAGTAAAGCACCTGACTCATTTAAGCCTCAGTTTCCTCACTGTGAATTGTAGAGAGTAATTGTAACTATTTCATAGGATTGTTGAAAGATTGGGAAAATTGCATTAACTTGCTGAGCACTGTACTTATACCAAGTGCCTCAATCTGTGTGGTCGACTATCACAATGATTTTTTGTACAGGCTTACACATGAAGAAGGAAAGTTAGCATGTGGATGGTGTCAGCTTTAGAATATTTGAGTGTTTTCTCCTTAACTAGGCCACTATTGGAGACACATATGTTTCTCTCTTACCCCAACTCCCTTGGGAGAAATAAAGTTCTGTCTCAGAACATGCACACATAAGCAACTTTTTATGCCTCTACTTAATTTGGAATGGGTGCTGATTAAGAACCTTAGGTGGTATAGTATCTTCTATGACAGGAGATTGCTTCACTTTCTCTGTGTGATTATCTTGCCCTGGAGGTTTAGGAGTAGAAAACAGTGCTTAGCATTGTTTTATTTTTTGAAAGTAACAATCTTATACTAGTCATTAATAATGCAAGAGTTTAAAATCCTGAAGTACAAAACAGTTTCAGCAAAGAAGGTAAAACATTTGGGCTAAAAGAAGTAGGCTCTCACTTCTAATGTGAAGAACTTGATAGTAAGCAGGCAACAAGGTTATGCTTTCCATTTCTAGTGATGATAGATATTAAAGAAGCAGGTGACAACTTTTAAGAATCCTTATCAATTAGATGAGGCCATAATTGATATAGCCATTTTTTTGTTTAACATTTTGTAGCCTGAACACTTGGATAAACTTTGAACAACCAAATTAGTTTGGGAGCCCAGAAATTATAATGTTTGATTCTAGAAAAGTGACCACTTACATTGTTAGTATGTCCTTATATTGTCAGTAATATCCTTTGTTAAAAATGATTTAATCCAGACTGGGAGAGTTTACTGCTTTGAGACCAAGGCCAGGAGTTTAATGGAAGTATAGCTGGTGCAGCTACCTCTTTCTTTGTTCACTAATCAGAAACAAATAAACCTATTTTTAATAGCCTTATATTATTAAAGTAGTTCAATTAGAATGACAGGATAAGGAGGATTGAGATTAAGCTATTTCCCCACTCTTACTTTGTCATTTAGCTAATTCAGACACTATTTGGAAATGGCTATTGGAATCTTTGCATGAGGAAAAAAAAAAAAGAATTAGGGATATGAAGTGCTCGGGCATTCCCCAGCAAAAATTGAGAGTGGTACCATGGGGAAGGCATGACAAAGTCTACTTTTGGCATCCATGTTCAGGTTGGGAAATTTTAGACATTTGACTCAGGAATATTGAATGCACACTGAGCCAGAGCTGTTAGAACTTTGAGATTTCAAAATAAAAATCTCAAGCACTTACTAAATAGATGAAGTTGAATAATGGTAGCTGGATATCTTTTAATAAATGTCAGAGTAACGCTCAGAACAGTTGAGGTTGTTTTTAGAAAGTGGTTGGACAAAATATTTCCATTCAGGAAATTTCTGACATGTGGCAGCAGATAAACTAGTGAGAAGTGAACCTGTCTCTAAGAATAGGAAGCCTCAAAATTAACATCCTACTGCAAAAGCTATGCATTTCATAGCCAAAGGAGGGATTAAGGGTGATCTCTGAATGTCATCTCTGTAATATCTATAAAAGAGACTCAATCCTACCAGACCATGACTTTTTTCTCAAAATAAAATTCTTAGCTGAGAAATATGAAGACCGAAACAGGTGCCAAAAATACCATGAGCAGTATTCCTATTGATCATGCAAGCTTTCTGAAGTGGAAAACATATCTTATAATGGAAAATTGTACCATTTAAAATTTCACAAAATCAAATTCATCATTTTTTTCTTTTGTTGTTGAATTTTTGTCTTATTTCTTTGTCTAACTCAGATGGTGAGGATGGTGTCCTTTGTTTTTTTCTAGTACCTTTACAGTTTATCATTTATGTTTATGTCAATAATATGTCTTTTTAAAAAATGTGTGTATGGTGTGAAGTACATAGCATGTATAAAGTCAGGTTTGCTTTTTTCTACATGGATATACATTTTTCAGTATGATTTGTTGAAATGCAATTTTTCCTGATGGATTTGGTACATTATCAAAAATTGTATCCAATTGTATCTTATAAGTATCCATCTATTTCTGGACATTCCAATCTGTTCTAGTTATTTATATGTCTATCCTTAAGCTAATATCTCATCTCTGGATTACTATAGCTTTAAAGTAAATATTTATCAAATAGTGTAAATCCTGCCAATGTATTGCTCTGTTTTCAATATTTTTGGTCTTTTTAATTTCTATGTAAATTTTACAATCAGCTTTCCTATTTCTATTTAAAAATTGCTGGAATTCTGGTGAGACTATATCAATCAATCAGGGGAGAATTAACAGCTAAACATATTGATTTTTCTAGTCTATAAATATGGTGCATCTCTCCATCTATTTAGTTTCTCATAAATTAGCTCAGAGATGTTTTGTAATCTTTAGTTTGGAGGTCTTACACATAATAAGTTAAATTGATTTCTAAGAATTTTGTTTGATGCTATTTATATGTGGATTTTTAAAAGTTACATTATTGATAGCATAAAGAAATATAATTGATTTTTAATCAATTAAAATTAAAACCAATGTTCATTGCAGCACTATTTACAATAGCCAGGTCATGGAAGCAACCTAAATGCCCATCGACAGACGAATGGATAAAGAAGTTGTGGTACGTATATACAATGGAATATTACTCAGCCATAAAAAGGAACGAAATTGAGTCATTTGTTGAGACGTGGATGGATCTAGAGACTGTCATACACAGTGAAGTAAGTCAGAAAGAGAAAAACGAATATCGTATATTAACGCATGTATGTGGAACCTAGAAAAATGGTACAGATGAACCGGTTTGCAGGGCAGAAGTTGAGACACAGATGTAGAGGACAAACGTATGGACACCAAGGGAAAAACCGTGGTGGGGTGAGGATGGTGGTGTGCTGAATTGGGCAATTGGGATTGACATGTATACACTGATGTGTATAAAATTGATGACTGATTAAAAAAAAAACAACTAATTTATTCTCTTAGAGTTTTGGAAGTCAGAAGTCTAAAATCAAGGAATTGGTAGCACTGTGCTCTTTCTAGAGGCTTTAGAGGAGAATCGATTTCCACTTTATGGTGGTCACCTGTAGAGGTAACCCTGAATTTGATTAACTTCCCCCCAAAAGTTGAGTTTTAAATTGGAGGTCACTGGTACCTTGAGTTGACAGGTGTAATTTCCCCGTACCAAGGGGAAGTGCGGGCTCAGAAGCTAGGTTAAAATATAGATAAATGAAGAATGTTACAATATTACACACCTGACTTCCCTCATTTTTGTGACTTTTACAATATCTGCTACATGAGCACTTCCAAACTGCCCTCCAGAAAGATTGTACTAATTGGTGCTTTCTGGAGTTATAAGTGCCTGTTTCTTTTGGACCCTTGCCAACAATAATCACTATTATTATTTTTTCTTTATTTTTGGCAATTTAATAGGGGAAAATTACACGTCATTGTTTTATAATTAGCATTTATTGAATTACGAGTAAAGTTCAATATTTCTTTCATAGATATTTGAGGTTTTTGAGTATGGTAGGTATTTCCTAGTTTCTCTTTTCTGTTTCTAGAAAGCTTGGTAGATGTCTTTGTTATTGTCAGAGATGGCTAGTTTTTTTCCAGATTCTGCTTTCTCCCTCTTCCTTGGCAATAGGACTGTAACACAGCACAGTGCCCTGCATTTCCCAGATTCTTTACGGATAAGTATGGACATGTGATTAAATTCTCTCCAATGGATGTGCGTGGAAGTGATGTGAGCCACTTCTGGTTCTGGCCCATGAACCATCTCATGATGGCAACCAGAGTGTCATGGTGGCCATGAATTGGAGATGGTGAACTCTCTTGTCAGTATAGTGGAGGACCATCTGTCATGGACTATTTCATGAGCAAGATTTACCTTCTATTTTGTTTGAGCCATTGCAGTTTACTTTACACAGTTCTAACACATTTAAATCTTTATTTTTAATCAAGTTCTTCTCCCTCATTGAACTGTAAACAGAGTCCTTGCTTAGTCATCTCTGTCACCTATGACATAGAGTAGGTTTTTGATAGCATAAAGAAATATAATTGATTTTTAAAGTTTGACATTTTCTTCTGTGACTCTTAAAAATTTATTTATTATTGTTGTAGTTTCTTGATAGATTTCTTTTTTTTTATTATGTGTTCTGGGACAGAGATAGTTTTATGACTTTTTTTTTTTTTCAAGTGCACATTTTTTTTTTTTTAATGACCACATATTACATCACCAAAGAGAGTTTAATGACTTCAAAGAACAGCTAATGTATAAAACATGTTCTCTGTCCAGGATAAAAAAGATTAGAATTCAAGAATAAAATGTTTGGAAAGAAAAAAAAAGTACTCCTAAATAACTCTATGGATCATAGAGAAAATCGTAATAGAAATCAAAACACTTGTAGAACTGAATGGCTATGAATGCCCTACACAAAAGGAGTTTTACTACTTTTGGATATTTATGTTTTATATTTCTTTTTCTTGCCTCATTGCGTTGGATTGGATCACCAACACAATGTTGAAAAATATATTGTAAGAAATGATATCCTTGCTTTGTTCTCAGTCATAACAAGGATGAGTTCAATACTTCACCAGTAAATATGGTATAACAGTAGGCTTCTCATAGATACCATTTATCAAATTAAATTCACTAAAATTTTTTATAATAAATTGTTGAATTTTGCTACATATTTTTTTCCTCTATCTATTGACAGGAATGTATGATTTTTGTTTTTTATTCTGTTTAGATGATGAATTCAATGGTTCTTTGAATAAGCCCCTGTAATAGCATTATAACATTTTACTTAAATTATTAAACTATTTATTTACACTATGTGTTAATCATCTTCTCCAGAAAAATGGAACCAATAGAAAGTGTGTCTGTGTCTGTGTGTGTGTGTATATATATATATATATATATATATATATATATATAGAGAGAGAGAGAGAGAGAGAGAGAGAGAGAGAGAGAGAGAGAGAGAGAGATTGAGAGATTTATTTTAAGGAATAAGTTCACAAAATTATGGAGACTGGCAAGTCCCAAACCTGCAAGGTGAGATACCAGGTTGGAAACTCAAAAGAGAGTCTATGTTGCAGTTCAAGTCTGAAGGCTGTGTACTACAGAATTCCTTCTTGCTTAACAGAGTTCTTCAATTTGATAACAAACTCACAGCATCAGTTATTAATAAATATGCACCTAACATTGGGGATTTAATATATATATAAAGCAATTATTAACAGATCAAACAGGAGAAATTGACAGCAGCACAATAATAGTAGGGGGCTTTAACATCCCACTTACATCAATCAATAGATCATCTGGACAGGAAGTCAGCAAGGAAGCAGCAACCTTAAATGAAACATTAGGACAGATGCACTTAATAGATTTACTTAGACCATTCCATCCAAATGCAGCAAAATACGTATTCTTCTCAACTGTACATGGAATAGTCTCAAGGATAGACCATATGTTGGGACACAAAACAAGTCTCATTAAATTTAAGAAGATTGAAATCATATCAAGCATTTTTCTGATCACAATGATATGAGACTAGAATTCAACTACAAGAAGAAAGCTGGAAAAATCACAAATATGTGGAGAATGAACAACACGCTACTAAACAATTATTGGGTCAACAAAGAAATCAAAGGAGAAAGCAAAAATTCCCTGAAGACAAATGAAAATGAAAATATCACATTCCAAATTATGTGGGATGCATCAAAAGTGATACTAAGAGAGAAGTTTATAGCAATACAGGTATATATCAAGATACAAGAAAAATCTCAAATAAACAATCTGACCTTACACCTAAAGAAACTAGTGAAGAACAAATGAAGCTCAAAATCAGTAGAAGAAAAGAAGTAATAAAGAGCAGAGTGGAAATAAATGGAAACTAAAAGGACAAAAGAAAATGACAATGAAACCAAGAGCTAGTTCTTTTAAAGGATAAAAACAATTGACAAGACTTTAGCTAGACTCACTAACAGATAAAGAGAGAAGGCTTTGATAAATAAAATCAGAAAGAAAGAGGAGAAATAACAAGGAGTATCGGGAAATACAAAGGATTATCAGATAATATTATGAACAATCATATGCCAACAAATGGGACAATCTAGAAGAAATGGGCAAATGCTTAGGATCATACAAACTTCCAAGACTGGATCATAGAAAGCTTGAATAGATTAATCACTAGGAAGGATATTGAAACAGTGATTAAGAACTGTCCCAAAACAAAAGTCCGGGACCAGATGACTTCACAGGTGAAGTTCTACCAAACATTCAAAAAACAAAAAAAGATTTAATACCTATCCTTCTCAAACTCTTCCAAAAAATTGAAAAGGAGAGAATGCTTCCAAAGTCATTTTACAAGGCCAACATTATCCTGATACAAAAACCAGACAAGGACAGCACAAAAAAAGAATATTATTGATCAATATCTCTGATGAACATAGACACAAAAATCCTCAATGAAATATTAGCAAACCAAATACAACAATACACTAAAAGGATCATATGCCATGATAAATTAAGATTTATTCTAGGGATACCAGGATGGTTCAACATCTGCAAATCAACCAATGTGGTACACCACATTAACAAAATGAAGGATAAAAAAAATCACATGATTACCTCAATAGATGCAGAAAAAACATTTGACAAGATTCAACACCCATTTATTATAAAAAAACTCTCAATAAAATATGTATAGAATGAACATACCTCAGCATAATAAAGGTCATATATGACAAACCCACAGCTAACATCATATCCAATGGTGAAAAACTGAAAACTGTCCCTCTAAGATCAGGAGCAAGACAAGGATGCCCACTCTTGCCACTTCTATTCAAAATTGTATTGGAAGTTTTAGCCAGAGCAATTAAGCAAGAAGAAGAAATAAAAGGCATTCAAATTGGAAAGGAAGGAGTAAAACTGTCACTATTTGCTGATCACATAATTTTATATATAGAAAATCCTAAAGACTCCACCAAAATACTTTTGGAAATAATAAATGGGTACAGTTAAGTTGCAGGGTAAAAGTCAATATACAAAAATCTGTTGCATTTCTGTAAACTAACAATGAACTAGCAGAAAAAGAAATCAGGAAAACAATTCCATTTATAATAACAACACAAATAATAAAATACCTAGGAATAAATTTAACCAAGGTGGTGAAAGATCTGTACACTGAAAATAATAGATATTGTTGAAAGAAATTGAAGAAGACATGAAGAAATGGAAAGCTATTCCATGCTCATAAATCGGAAGCATTAACATTGTTAAAATGTCTATATTACCTAAAGCAATGTACAGATTCAATACAATCCCTGTCAAAATCCCAATAACATTTTTCACAGGAATAAAACAAAAAATCCTAAAATTTATATAGAGCCACAAAAGACCTGAATAGCCAAAGCAATCTTGAGAAAAAAAGAACAAAGCAGGAGGTATCACACACCCTTATTTCAAACTATATTACAAAGCTATAGTAATCATGGTATTGGCAGAAAAACAGAAACATCAATTAATGGGAGAGAATTGAGAGCCCAGAAATAAACCCACTCATATACAGACAATTACTTTATGACAAAGGAGCAAAGAACATACAATGACGAAAGAAGGGTCTCTTCAGTAAGTGGTGCTGGGAGAACTGGAGAGCCACATACAGAAGAATGAAACTAGACCACTATATCACATCATACACAAAAATCAACTCAAAATAGCTGCACCGCTATGGAAAACAGTATGGCAATTTCTCAAAAAATTAAGAATAGAATTACCATATGATCTGTTTATTCCACTTCTGAGCATTAATCTGAAGAATACAGAAGCATTAATTTGAAAAGATATATGCACCCATATGTTCATTGCAGCATTATTTATACTAGCCAAGATATGGAAGCAACCTAAGTGTTCATCAATAGATGAATCAATAAAGAGGATGTGGTATATATATATATACAGTGGAATACTATTCAGCCATTAAAAGATGAAATCTTGCCATTTGCAACATGGATGACCCTAAGTGAAATAAGTCAGAAGGAGAAAGGCAAATACTGTATTATTACACTCATATGTGAAATATAAACAAACAAACAAACAAAAACCCAAGGTAAATGAACAAATCAAACCAAACAAAACCAAGCTAGAGTAGTGGTTACCAGGGGGAAGGAGGGTGGGGAGAGGGTGAAGTAGGTAAAGGAGGGTCAACTGTATGCTGTTGGATGGAAACTAAACTTTCAGTAGTGGGTATACTGTAGTGTATACACATGAAACTTATATAATGTTATAAATGTTACCTCAATTAAGAAAAAAGAATATTAATATACCTTATGTAGCTTGTATCATTAATAATAGCTAGACATCATGAAAAACTAAAATCTCCAACATTTCCCTTTTTATAGGAAGGAAAATTCAACATTTCATTAATGCTGTTTCCACTCTCAGAAATAATACATGTTTTCTGTTTCAAGCAAAATTTTATGAAATAGCTTATGAAATAAAATTTGTCTCATAAGTTTTAGTTTCTTCTTTTACAGTAATGTTTCATTCAGACATCCCTCCCCTCCTTTTAACTATTTACTATGGAATGTTGGTCATAACTTAAAATGAATTATTTTCAGTGCCCTTTTAAAGTTATCAGTTATCTTTGGCTACTGGGGTTGTCTGGAATTTACTTCCATGTGTTATAAAATAGGCATAAACTTCCTTTCTGGGAAGAGGAATTTCTTTCTATATCTTTGTTTATTAAAATTATTTGCAAAATTTTATAAACTTTCTATGCAAAATTGCCTTGGTCAAATATGTTAAGTTTTTGTGAGAGTCATGATATTTTGTTCTGTTTTTATTTATAATTCTGATATGACTTGGATTTATTCTTCCCAATGCAATTGTACACATTCAAGTGATAGGGAAAGAGTCACAACTAATGTTGTTGTTACAGCGTTGATAACACAAAGAAAATACATTTCCATCCTAAAAAGAGCCAAAATTGCTAGCACTCAAGGTCATAGAATGCTGAAGTTAATTGGGTTTTTGAGAAATGAAGTCTTAAAAGTTTAAAAGTTGCATTAAAATATTATTCATGATTATGTACAATAGCAGTATAAAACACAATGTGGTGAATTACAATTCTAATAGTTTGTTTCTACAAACCTTTGCTCTATGAGAGTGTGATATAGTCTCACAATTTCTGCTTGGAATTGCTGTTTTATCCATGACGTCTCTAATGCAGGTCTCTCAGCTGAGGGGGTATGTTATACCTAGAAAGGAATCCATTTTGTGAGGAAAATCACTGTTAGACCCAATCAAGTAACTATTGTATTTGTAAATGGTCACATATGAGGAAAGAACAGAAAGAACACCATAGTCTTTGCTTGTTGTCTCACACATTATTAAAATAAAATAAAAATTTTGAAACACTTAGGTAGAATATACTTAAAAATTACCTTTTAAGATGTTGAGAACTTGAACTCGGTCTAAGGAAAATAAAAATGAGAGGTGACAGCAAGAAAAAAAATTGATTGTAGAAATAACTTTCAGTTAAAGAGAAATGCTTGCCTAAATATCACAGCTTAAAATCTCAGATTAAAGAAAAACAAATTCCTACTTTCCTATCATGGAGCTAAAATGTGGGAACAATAAACCTTGATGAATCCAATTTGAGATGCAAATATGACACAGAGTAATTTACCTTTAATTACTTTAATACAAAATAATTAATATACCAGGGTTTGAAAAAAGTCTTTTTTTTCTTGGAAAATGTTTTAGAGTAGAGTTGAAAAGAGGAGGAACAGAGTAGAGTTCTTGAACCTGAGACATACAGGTTTAATCATGAGGGAGAAGTCCTGGGTCTGTATGAAGAGGAGGGTGGGGGTCAATCAGGACCAGGAGACCGTGATGTAAGATTTATGTTTCAAGGATGACAATATGATGAAGATATTATTTCATAATATTGCCCTGTGGATGCTACCAATAAATGAAGCTAAAAAGATAAGGGAATAAACAGAAAAGGAAGATTATGGTTGGATAATCCCAGAAAAAAGAAAATGTTTCAGAATCCAGAGTTTCTGTAATTTTAGTTTTCTTAAGACAGAAGAGAAAGAGACGAGAGAGAGAGAGAGAGAGAGAGAGAGAGATGAAGGGGAAGGAGAAAAAGAACTGGTGAGAGTTTCACTGGAAAGTTCAGGTCAATTGTGTGAATTACAATGAGACCATATTTACATAATAATAACAAAATTATAGAATATACACTTGATTAATTCAAACAAATTCTACAGATTTCTATTTTCAGAGTGGTTACAACATTGAGATTTTGTTTTCATTTTTAGCTCTTTAGAGGTTTAGAAAGCTTTTATGGGTAATTGACATTCTCTTTTCAAACCCATTCATTTACAAACAATGAAAAAAGAGAATCCCTTCAGTGGGTGATTTAGCCTTAGTGCTATAGCTTTTTTCCTCTATGTTCTTTCCAGGCTATCACACTCACTGGCAAAATACACAATTACTTTATCCATTCACGTACCCATACTTAAGTTGTTTCCATATCTTGACTACTATGAATGATGCTGAATGAACGTGGGAGTGCAGATCATTCTTCGTCACAAGGATTTCATTTTCTTTGGATATACACCTAGAAGTGGGATTGCTGGATTACATAGTATTTATATTTTTAATTTCTTGAGGAACCTCCATATTGTTTTCCATAACGGCTATACCAATGTACATTCCCTCTTCTCCACACCCTTGCCAACATTGTTTACCCCTTGTCTTGCTGACACTAGGCATCTTTACAGGTGTGAAGTGATATCTCATTGTAGTTTTGGTCTGTATTTCCCTGATGATTAGTGATGTTGAGCACCTTACCATGTACCCATTGACCATTTTGTGGTATGTATACACACAATTGAATATTATTCAAACATAAAAAGAAGGAAATCCTGCCATTTGCAGCAACATGGATGAACCTGGAGGACATGATGCTAAGTGAACAAGCCAGAGAAAGAAAGACAAATATTCTCATACATCATTTCCATATAGAAGGTAAAAAAGTGAAACTCAGAACCAGAGATTAGAATGGTGGTTGTGAGGGGCTGGGTGGTGGGAGAGATTAGGAGATGTTGGTCAAAGCGTACAAATTTTCAGTTATAAGATGAATAAGTTCTAGGGATATAATGTTCAGCATGGTGATTATAGTTAATCATACTGTATTGCATACTTGAAATTTGTTAGGAGAGTAAATCTCAATTGTTCTTACCACACACACACATACACACACATACACTACATAAGTTAACTATGTGAGTTAATGGATGTGTTAACTTGATTGTGGTAATCATTTCACAATGGAAAGGTATATGAAATTATCACACTATACAGTAACAAAAACCCAAAACATCATGTTATACAGCCTAAATATATATGATTTTCATTTGCCAATCATACCTCAATGAAGCTGTAAACAATAAACAATTCCTTTATTTTCATTATGGGAATATGCCAGCCAATTCAGATTGATATATAATTGCTATGTAATTGCTGGTTAATGAAGGAGATATTTCTCTTGTTCACTGGTTGCAATGTCTCTTACTGGCTTCCTTTCCAAAGCTCTCTGGAACATTTAATTTTGGTGCATATATAGAGCAGAACAAACCAGGGAAACATATAGTCCTTCTAACAAAAAGGTAATCAATGAGAGTTTTGCATACTTTTTATCTGCTTCATCAATTATTTCTAAGAACTTTTTCATTATATACTTTTATAAGTCATATTTAAGTTACACATTGAGAAGTGAGGCAAAGCTTGAAAAATATAAGACCTGCTTCATAAGTGGGTAATTGTTTCCTTTACCCACAGTCAGTGTTTCATTTTATTTCATTTACCATAAATGAGTAATTGTATTTCATATGCTTTGTATGTATACTTAGTTCCCTGCCTTTTAATTTACCCTCTCAAGACCTCCAGGTGGTACCATATATAATTCTACCTTTCACAGAGCAAGCTGCACTCTGTTAGGTTCAATAAATGTGTTCTAGTAATAACTTTCATTTTGGAAAAGCAAAACAAAATACGGAGTATTCAGGCATGTCTTAAGTTATGAATTCCTCTGAATGGAAAAGAAATCATTCTGGTGCTAATAACATTTGCATGTATATAAAGTAGAAAATCACATGCTTTAACATAAATGTCAGAGGAAAAAGCAATTGCAGCTGGTTGTTGAAAGGCTTGGCTCTCGGGTCCACCTGACTAATGAACACAACCTTCACTACAGTTGCATTTCCAGCAGTTTCCTTTTATTTGTCGACTACAGTTTGGAGGCAGGAGGAGGACATGGGTGATTATAGAATTCTTTTGGATGTAAATAAGTGTTTGTAATAAAAGAAGGAGGTCACTTCCTTCTTAAGTGTTTGAATGCCTAAATATAGCCTTCATATATTGAGAGGTTATTGTTTATAATTTCTTATCTCAATTTAACTACATAATTTGATACCTTAAGTTCTGGAATTTCCCTGGAATTCAGTTTGCCTTCCTGGGCCTTGAAGCAGCATTTTTACCATAAAAAAAGAATCACTTGGATAAATTATTAATATTTGTTATTTGTCAGGAGATACAAAAATTAAATTTTATGCTTAGCATTTTAAAAATTTTGTGAAAATCTTGGATCCTGTGTAGTAAATCACCATGTAATTCCATCTGGGTCTTTGTTTTTTTGTTCCTCATAAATTATTATTATAATATTCTTTATAATAATTAAAACCTTGATATAAGGAAGGGAGGAAGTATATAGTGCAAGAGCCACATATTGTTAACAGATTTTGGTGGGAATTTAATGTTATTAATGGGCAGAATTAATTTGGAGAGTCTCCTATAAACTCTGTTCTGTAATCCTGTGGGAATGGCAACACAAGTATGCCATAAAATTTTAAATAATCAGTCTTATTTCTTTTAGTCACAGGACTAACTCAGACTCAGTACTGTATACTATCTCTGCAAATGCAGTATAGTCCTGTATCTTTATTAAAGTTAGAGATAACTTTGGTTTTTTTCATGTTACAATAAGTAAAATGATTCTGAATTTTCTCAATTACCGTGAAAACTAAAATTGAACTAGAAACATTGTTAGCTTTTAGTAAATTTGGTAAATTGTCCTAAATATATTTTATTTTGTTATTTATTTGGGTCTGAAACAAAGGAAGGGTAGCTGAGTGTTTTAGTAAATTTTCAGGTGAACAAATCTACTAGAGTCATAGTTCTACTTTGTGGAACAAGTGAGGATTAGTTGGGGAATATCCTTTGTCGTCTCCCAGAGAAAGTGACAGTAAAGCACCCATATTACTCACTCTCCATTTCTTTCATTTCCCTGCAACTTTTCTTTGTGACTCCAAGTCATCCTTAGCTATGATTTTCTTACATACAATTCCAGATCCCAATACTTGGTCTCATATATTCCCTTCCCATATACAAAACAAAAATGAGAATGCTTTTTTAAGAGCTTCCTTGTTCTTGTAAAATTTTAAGAATATTGTAGAAAATGGCTAAGAATTACACATTTCAATATTACCATGTGGTGCTTCTAGGCCTAGACTACACTGACCTATATCTCTTTGTGAAGGTGATCAACGTGTATAAAACATGCAGAAAAAGAAGAGCTTAAAGTCTTGAAATTCATTTATAATGCAAATGTATATTGATAAGGTCTGTTCATTGATTTCACATACGTCTCACTTGAGTTGCACAGATTCTTTATTTTCTTTTTCTTTTTTTTTTTTTTGAAGCAGTTACCGATAGTGATAAACTTTATTGTATTAATATGTGGGCTTTTGGAAGAGAGGAAAAGAAATATGAAAGAATGGGGGAAACAAAGGGTAAATAATCTTATCTCAAGTATTTAACATTGTAAAAAACAAAGCCAGAGAGGCTTTATTTCCTCTATTTCAAAAACTTGAAATGTACTGGTATAAGATAAGGCTTTTCCATTAATAGATATTTTAGTGCTAAATACCCACAGAATGCTTTTCTGGGAAACCAATCTTTGTATCCTTAAAGAGATTAGTCTGGAAGTAGAGAAGTCACAAAGTTTGTAAAAGTTAGCATCATTGTTTTTAAGACTTCTTAAATCTCTCTTTCCAGGGATGATTGATATACAAAAGAAGGTACCCGGACACCATTGTCTATAGTGGAACACACTACAGAGTGAACTAGAAGAGATGGAACTCAGTTTTTCTCACTGTCAAGGGCAGAAATGTTGGGTTTCAGTAGTCCGAAGTTCAATAGAACTGTATCAAGTTTACACATTGTCTCCTAAAAGAAGTTAGGCTGTTTTGATATTAAAAAAAAAAAAAAAGAACTTAGTATTCTATTTGTGGTTTTGTAATCCCGTGTCTATGAATTAACTATACCTTTTTTTCTATCTGTAGTATCTATGCTGCTATTTTCAGCTTGGGTAGATTTTTGAGGTCTCGCTCTGCAAGGCAGAAACCAAGGAGGTTTTTCCACGTGACAGACAGGAGAATTAAATACATCCAGTAACATTATGGGGGTCAACAAGACAACACAATCACTGTCGTTGGCCTGCTGGGGTGAGAGCAAAGGGCAGGCAATACGGGCAGTTGTCCTTTGTGTAACCGTGGCTGAAACAAACTGATAAAATGGGAAGAAAAATAAAACTCCTAGGGAGAGACAGCACAATTCATCTTTTTCTGAAGATATTGTTGCTTCAGTCAGAAGTTGCTTTGGAAGTGGGTATCACTCAATAGAGAAATAACTATCAAGATAGAAAATTTAGATTAAATATTAAGAAATAATTGTTGCATGAGTGATGCTTGCCCTTTGTGTGATTGCCTGCAATTTTATTTTCATATCACTAAACAAACATTTTCTCTCAGTGAAAAGAAATCTGGAAGTAGAAGTAATGAATAAGTCTCACAGTTTATATATCATATTCTAACAGAAACTAGCCTGAAAATAAATAAATGGGTTATGTTCTAGAGGTGAACTTATTTCTTTTCATATGTGGAACTCAACTCAGTCAATTATTTGCGTGATATTTCTCATAGCATAGAAAACAGGGTAATGCGAAAAATTTAAAGCTAAATGAGTGATACATATCTAATCATCTAATTGGCTAGGTTTCTATTAGCTTCATGGTAGTAAAGTAGCTCAAAATTATGTCACAAAGCGCTGAAATAAAGTATTAGATGAATTTAAATGAATGGCACAAGCACACACACACACACACACAAAACAACCAAGAAATGAAACCAATAATAAAGCAGCTCATGACAAGAAGTAGGAGTTAGGAAGAGGAAATATGCCCAGAGATGCAATAGGAATAACACACAAAATTTTACATACAGTAATTCCATGGGGAAAGAAAAAGAAATTGCATAAATGTTTAGATCAATAAATGGGAATGTGTGAGGTTGGGGCAATAAGAAAAACTACACTAGAAGTACTTTAAAATATGAATGACCTCACTGAAAATGTGAATTCTAGAGGCAGTTCAATAAGAGGGCACAATAACATATAAGTTTGGTAAGACTATTTTAATAAAGCATGTGATTATAGTAATAAGTACTATGAGATGGATGTTGTTTGTATCCAAATAAAATTCTATCGAAATCACTTTTAAGGGCTAGGTAAAGAATCTGTCAAAGTTGTAGTTCTAGCCTAATTTTTCAAGTCCCAAGGGAGAGAGGTAATAAATGAGTTAAATGGAAATAAAACACTCTTATCTAAAGCTGAGTTTTTGGTGCAGCATAAAAATCAGAAGCTCTTTAAGAATGAGCAGTTTCGGGCTTCCCTGGTGGCGCAGTGGTTGAGAATCTGCCTGCCAATGCAGGAGACACGGGTTCGAGCCCTGGTCTGGGAAGATCCCACATGCCGCGGAGCAACTAGGCCCGTGAGCCACAACTACTGAGCCTGCGTGTCTGGAGCCTGTGCTCCGCAATAGTGAGAGGCCCGCGCACCACGATGAAGAGCGGCCCCCACTTGCTGCAACTAGAGAAAGCCCTCGCACAGAAACGAAGACCCAACACAGCCAAAAATAAATAAATTAATAAATTAATTAATTAAAAAAAAAAAAAAAAGAATGAGCAGTTGTATCAAAGCACACGTTTCTCTCTGCCTTTGAGTAGTTACTTTGTGTAAAAGGCAAGAGAGGTCATTGACCACGGAAGGAATATTATGCTTTATTTGAAAATTCAGGTCAGGTTGGTTAGCAGAATGTTATTTTATAAAATGTGCATTTTGTGATTATGATCCTTAAATTTGCCCTTGCGTTAATTGATAAAGTCTGCAGGCTGTATCCATACAGGCACAACTATGACTTTTTTTTTTTTTAACAACAATCTTGTATTCTTTTCACTATCTTTTTTTTCTTCATATCTGTTATAAATGGATATGTGTGTGTGTGTTTTAATCCCTTTTTAGTTATCTGTTCTTCACATAAATATTTTGAATAAATCAATCTTTATCTAGGAAAGATTCTTATAGCAGCTGCAGGGAATTGGACAAGACAACTACTCTTTCTAATAAAGAAAATTGGTTATACAACTGATTATACCACCCATTTAACACCCTGAGAATATCCATTCCTAATTTTTCTCTTCCATCTTATTGACTGCATATTATAATTAATTATTGAGTAAGGCAATTTTTTGTAAATGGCAACTTTCTTGTTAATGTACTTTTTTCATTAATGAACAGGAAATTTGATTTTATTGATATAATTTACTATCTACTTTTTCTAGACTATTCCAGCTAGGTTGCTATCAAGAATTTGTGCTATCTTGGTCAAAGCCTCATTGGCATGTGATTGAGTCTTTTGGTACAGATAGATGGTATTAAACAGAGGTCATAAGCCAGTGACCATTAAGTTATTCAATGTGATCAGGGACATTTTACTTTTAAAGGGGCAGCTCTTAAGTCCACTGTAACCCTATGTGTATTATGAATATATAAAATGTCATATATATCAATATATATCATATATACAGAGATATAAAGATATCCATATGTCACCTATCATCTATCACCTATCTATCATCTAGCCATCTATCCATATATCAACAGAAGTACATGGATAAGTAGGTAGGCAACAATATAAAGAAAGATATACATTTTTGCTATGGATATGACATACGATATGTGAACTGGCTATTGTGATCAACAAAAAGGAATTCTGCAGAGAAGCTAGGAAGAGCTAATTAGCCAAGCTCTGGAAAGGTCAGGGATGAGGGAAGTTCCAGAGGTACCAAAAATAACTTTTCACAGACTTCATAGTGTCAACAAAAGATGTTATTAGGTTTTAGCACTATTAGGGTCCATGATTCTCCATTCCAATTGTCTATTTCAGGGGATGGAGGGGGGAGAAGAAGATTAGCCTAATCTAAGACACAAATGTACCTTCATCTTCCGTGGTAGAGGAGCAAAGGTCATAGAGCTCAAACACAGGCTCAAGTATGCACTGTCACAGAATCGAAATCATGATGAATTCGGCAGCCTCCCCAGAGAAACCTGCGTCATGTGAGTAGGATGAGACCATACAGTTACCTGGACTAGAAAGATGTGAGACAATGGTGTAGAGTGTCTCCATGTGGGCATCCCACTCATAATGACCCTTATAATAGCAACATTATTTCTAAGGGAGCTGAAACCTAAATGTATTGCTTTGCTTTATTTTCCAATAGAGGCTGTAAATTATTATGGACTCATGTAATAGCCCAGTAGAAAACTTAGTCATTTTTTAATTTGATTTGAACCATGTATAAATGCCAATTCCAAATTATTATTTTTATTCACACAAATGTTAAAAAAATTCCAAACTGGAAGCTAAAATAAAAGTCTGTCTTTAGAAAGTTTGCTATTATTAAACAAAAAGAGGTAAAAACAGTGAATTAGTATCAATTTGTTTTATACTTAAAATATAATTTTCCTCCCAATCACTTCAAAATGAAGGGAAAAGGGGAGAGGTTTAATTTTGAAAATGCTGATTTTTCTTCTGATTTTGAATAAATGATAATAAATAAATTATAAATTATTTTGAATAATGATAGCAGTGCTATTAGGTTGAAAACTGCTAACTTTATCAGTCACTACCAGCAAGTGCTATAACTTTTAAGATAAAGCACATGTACTACAAACAAGGGAGCAATTGCTTTGGCTTATAGCTTGTAATAGTTTGAACTTCTGGCTTTTTTTTAAAACAAGATCACTTTTGGACTTTGTACAGATTTTATTTGCTCACATAAAATTATGATCCTTACCTACATCTATTAAATATACGATTTAATTTTATTGACAGAATTCTAGAAATGCTACATTAATTATAAAAGGCTTGGTGATGCAGATTATAATAAGTTAAGTATTAATGAGAATTGTATCTTACTCTGTTGCAAAGAAGCCAAAAAAGTGTTTGATGTAACATGTCTAAGTCTGAATTATAGGAACATTCACACAACATTAAGAAATTATGTATGAAAAAAAAATTATGTACCATAAAACTATTTTATCTGAATCATATTTCTTAGTATTCTTCTCCATTAAATAGCTGACTTAGGGCCTTAGAACATCCTGAGAAATGATGTCCTTGTAGGTGGCATTTATAAATATTCCATGACAAGAAAAGATACATATACTCCACATTTTTAGCATGCATTATTTTATGACTTCAAACTGCAACCCCAGATTCTTCCCCATATTAAACTATTTTTAGATATGTGGTATGAAAATGTATTTCAAATCTTTGTGGGAGAGAAATACTCTCAAAAGGGAGAATGAACTACACTATCAGAAACAGATAAATGATTTTTGCAATGTTTGTATAACTAATGGGAGGGATAGAAAAAAAAATTACATAAAAAATTTTCATGCTTAAAACCTCAAACTATTTTAGACTGAAACCAAGCTATTGCTGTCATTTATCATTAAATTAGCAAATATTTATTGAGCTTCTATTGTGTTCAAGAAATTGTGCTCTGCAGTGAGGAGAGAAGCAGGGCCTGCTGG